>NC_089252.1:1800000-2007500 GCF_963930625.1 Muntiacus reevesi | reverse complement strand
GTCTTTCCTAGTCTCTCCAGCTTATGGTGTTGCCGCCCGACCCCAGCTGTCCTTGGCGTGTAGACACATCCCCCAGCACCCACCTCTGTCGCCACAGGTCTTCCCCATGTGTGCTCCTGTTTCTCTGCATCCAACTGTCCCTCTAGTCAGGACACCAGACACTGGATAAGGGTTCCTCCTAAATCAGTGTGACCGTCTTCACTTGATCACACCTGCACAAAACCCGCTTCCAGGTTCTGGAGATCAGGACGTGAATACAAGTTTAGCGAAACACAAGCACAGAACAGCAATAAGGTGTTCATTCCTGGGTTTATTGTTTCACTTTTTTAAATTCTGAAACTTCATAAATAATGTGATCTTAGTGATCTTAGGGTTCTTTTTGTATTTTTATCTATTTTATGCACACTGTGAATGTCAGCACACTTTGAAAGTTTGCCAAAAAACATCAAGAAAATGACTGTTCTTGGGCAGAGGGGTCTGTAATACACTTCAATGTCCGGAGAGCTGCAGTCATTCTCATCCTCTCCTTCACTTCCTGGGGGTTTCTACTTCTTATCAAATTAGGTAATCATGGCCATAACATTCTTAGTTTTTATTAGTAACTGACCCTAGAAGTTACCCATGATCCTATAAAGAAAACATTTTCTCTGTGTTTTATGTAACATAGATTTTATTCTGCATCAGAGATGGCAGTCCACTCCAGTTTTCTTGCCTGGAGAATCCCATGGACAGAGGAGCCTGGTGGGTTACAGGCCATAGGGTCGCAAAGAGTCAGACAGGACTGAAGTGACTTAACATGAATGCACATATCATCAAAGGGTGTTGGGATTTGTTGAACACTTTCCATCAGCAGACCCCAGGAGTAGCTGTCCATCAGAGACAAAAAAAAAAGAGAGCATATGAAGGTGCAAAGGGTGTTTAGTCCACTCCAGATGCTGCATCAAGTACGACAAACTTGGGGACTTTTACACAATGGACATTTACTCTCAGAGTTCTGGAGCCTGGAATTCTGACATCAGGTGTTCCCCCTGAGCCCTGGAACCATCCAGGCAGTCCTCCCTTCACCATCCTACATTGAAGCAGCACAAAATCTTACCGTTCTGCCTCCAACTGATGTATTCTGAAATGCCCATTCCTGTCTGTCTGTCTGTCCATCTATTGGCCCAGGTGTCTTCGGGAGCTCCTACTCAGATTCCACATCCTCCATCCCTAGAGAGTAGCCAAACTCTCTTCTGAGACAATGCTCAGATCCCATCACTCCTGGCTTCCCATTCTTCAGTGCTTGCTCCTTCCAGCCCTTGCCCACCCTGCTGCCCCAAGGGCACTGCCCACCCGCCCTCCCCACCTTGACTTTCTCCGGGGCTTCAACTTTGGACAACCCCCTGCTAGCCCACCCCCTCCCAGCACTCGGCCCACATGGCAGGAGCCTAGCAAGTAGAATCCATGTAGATGGATCCTGACACATGGGATGGATCCCGATCCATGTAGGTGGATGTAAGTCCACAGGACCCCGCCAAGGGTTATGTGACGGGAGTGTCAGCGTGTGTGTGCACAAGTGACGTACTCTGGGAAAGAGGTGCTATGTGTTGTTATTTTCTGAGAGATGGCTCCTGGCGGGTTTTCCATTTAAAAGAACCCATCCCAGAAAGACAGGCTCCTTTTGACCCTAAGGGCTCGGGGCAAAGTTGGGAGCCAGGAGGGAGCGTCTGAGATGACCAGGGACCCATCTCCTGCAGGAACCTTCTCTCACACCCTGAGCTGTGTCCACAGGCCATGGGGCCTCCATCCTCCTGCAGTGATTCAAAAGCAAAATAAGTAAGCAAAATTGAATTTTAAAGCTCTTCTATTTAAGGAGAAAAGGAGGAAATGGGCTGCAGTTTATTTTCTTCCCTGCTGTCCTTATTTTGGACATCCACACAAACAAAAGTGAGAAGAAATGTGAATGAAAGATGATTTGGAGTGCATTCAAATGTTACAATAAATGGGAAACATATTTTTAAAAAATCAAGATTATCTTCAGCAAACTCATAGCAGTTGGAATTTACACATTTTTTTAATGTTTTAATACTCTGATCTGTGTATCTGATTTCACATATGCGCCCCATTCTTTGAGAATGATTAATATGAAATGATTTTTTGGTAAAAGAAGCCAAGTTTTCATAAACAGTTTCTTATTTCTCTCAGGTATTTTTTCCCTCTAGCTGCACATTACATCTGGCTGTCCTGCTCTACCGTCAAGTGGCTAGAGATAAGTAGGGAAACGAGTCATGAGCACCGAAGCTTCTGCACAGCTGGGCAGGGACCTCGCATGGCCCGGGGGCTGTTTACAGGGTCTGGGCTGCCACGCGGCACTTCCTTCAAGGTGTGTGTGTTTGTTCACAGGGCGCCCACCCACATGGAGGGGGCAGGGGGAGACCACCAACACGTGCCCTGGGCAGTCATCCCTCCAGCATAGGCACATGGGTGCGTCTCCTCATCGTCCACCCCTCACACCTCTGACCCCACTTCTTCCAGGAGTTCAGACGGTTACATGGCTTAGAGTCACGTCACGGAGGGACCGTCACGTGGAACCTGCTGTGCTCATAAACCCACGTTCACCCGCATCCAGGGTCGCTGAAGGTACAGGACACGCGGAGAGTCATCCTGGACCAGATTCCAGCAGGGGCCCCCAGGGAGTTCCATGTCCCTACTGAGATCACTTCCAGAGCTATGCTCACAGCAAAAGGGTCATTTTACCAAGACCATACGAGACTCTCATGCACAAATGTTTATTCACCTTCATTCTTCTGTGCAAACTTGATGTGTGAGTGTCCACAGTCTCTACCACGTATCTGAGCCTGGTCCTGCCCACGGTGGTCATCCTGGAAGCCGCTGCCCACCACCCCATCTCCAGAAAGGAACTGTACTAGGGGCACGGGCATTCAACTCAACTCCTGGCACGGAGGGCAAGTGCAGCCACCCCCAGCAAAATGTAGCTTCTGTCCACAGAAAATGTTCCGAGAAGTGATTTGCCTAAGACACCAGATTCACAAACCCTGACCTCTAAGTTCCTAAGCCCTTCCTAGGTACTGACCCAACTTTATCTTCTAAAAACCAAACTTTTGGTCCTTCGAATCCATCTGTGGTTGCTGGGACCAAAGTGATTTCACAAGAGAAACAAAGCAATGACATCAACGTGTTGCTGCTCAGAGAGGAGGGCTCCAGCCCCAGCGAGGACACGGCAGCCAGATCCTCTGCTTTGCCGGGCTGCGCTGAGGGAAGAAGTCAGCGCAAGTGACCCCAAGAGCATCCTCCATATGCGAAAAGTCCTTGATGAATATGGAAGATGAAGACAGCTGCAAATCCATGCATTCCGGTCTTTGTTGTGTAAATAAACATTCTTCTCCATCTCAACTGTTTGCCATTAAAAAGGTGGTCCTTAATTTAGGACTATTTTTTTTTTATTCTAACCCACACAGAATTGTTTTCTCTGCCTCTTTCCTATATTTTGCAACACAAGTGCAAAGAAATTAGGAAGTAAGCAGTAATAGACATTTAAACACATGTAGAACAGTCTCTCTCTCTGTCATTCCGGGTCCTTGTCTTCTACTACAGTGTTGGCAACAGACACATGCACGTAAAGGAACAAATGATGGAGCAAATTCACGTCAAACCTCGGGTGCATGCCTGTCTCCAATGTAACACAGCTGTGGAACACGGTGAAGGCATGTATGCACCACCCACAAGAACCAAACCCTTTTGAACTCATTAGAAACAGATCTGGCACTGGTAAGTGACTGATTATCAGACGTTTTACTGACCCATGTATAACGACCTTGGAAGCAGGCTCACGGCAGCTGGAAAATTTAAAGCAGCTTAGAATCAAAGACTCTTCAGATGATGGCAGATTGAAAAAGGAAGCTTCCTAGGGCTCCACCAGTCTCTCCACTTGTGTTTCCATGAAACTGTGCTATGGATTCTTCTCCTGGGATGGATTCACCCTCTAAAGCATGTAGTCAGTCCCTTAGTCATGGCTGACTTTTTGCAACCCCATGGACTGCAGCCTGCCAGGCTAATTTGTCCATGGGATTCTCCATGCAAGACGACTGGCATGGGTTGCCATGCCCTCCTCCAGGGCATCGTCCCCACCCAGGGATTGAAGCCACATCTCCTGCATTGGCAGGCAGGTTCTTTACCACTAGCGCCACCTGGGAAGTCCAGTATCTGTGGATATATTTAGCAAAACTTGTGTTTACTCTGCCACCTACACCTCTGACCCAACACCAGTCACTCGGGTCACCCAGCCTCCATTTCTGTGGCTTCTTTATCATCTCTTTCCATCTTGCACTCAAGGCATATGTTTTCTAATTATTCTCGGTATTGAATTAAATTTAGGAATTAAATCCAATTATGGTTTGTTGCGGACGGAGGGTCCACCTCACTCATTGCGTTGGTAAACCCCTGGCAGAGATGCAGAAAAAGCATCTCACTCACTCATAACAGTTTCACCAGAATTTAGCAGGCACCTTGTATGCGAAACATATTCAGAAAAGAGTCCTGACTGTTCTAAAGCACCTAGATTCTGCAGTGTGACCATGAGTCATTGCATCACGTTGCTTGTTGCCATTTGTGTCCTCCTTGTACTGTCTTTACAGACACAACACTCCCATGTTGCCATGACCCAAAGACAAGTTTCTTCCAGGAATGGAAGTTCTTACCTGGAAGTGGGACTCTCGAGGGCAGGGAGGGAATTGGGATAAAATCAGAGAGCCCAGAGCTTCTTCTCTTCTTGAAGGAAAGTCTTCTAGGAACACAGGGGTGAGAATAGTACGGATGCATGAGGACCGCATTACCGCCAGTGCCTTTCACACGAGCACTCCTGACATGGAGGAAAGTCCTTACAGAGCAGTGCAGATGCTGCCAGGCCAGAGTGTGGAGGACAGGGCACCACTTGCCCAAGGGATAAAGCATCTGTAAACCGAGTGCCAGGGCATCCTCAAAGGCTTGCCTTGTCCTTGGACCATTTCCACCTTCTCTTTTATTTCACTTCTCATTAGATATTCTTTCATTACTTTGTCACATGCACTTGGGACTTTAAAATTCCCTGACAGAGAAGGCAAGCTCTGTGAAAACGTGACCTTTACAAACTTGGAGAGAGGTGACCACGCCACCCTTCAATCCCTCATGTTTTGTTTTTCAAAATCAAAAATGCAAAAGGCAGCAGTTGAAATTAGGAAAATAAGACTAACGGCATTGCTGCCTTTCAGTGAATGACTTCTCCCTCTGCGTCTTCATATCCTAAGGTCCATTTAATTATAAAGCAATCGTTTGTTGAATAAACTGAAGGAATTAAATACATCCCAGTATGTTCTAGCTCCACTTGACTTAGATGATTAATGAAATTGCTTACATTCTCAGATGTAGTTAGGAATCTCTACAAGACTATATAGATTCTCTAAAAATCCCAGTGATTGTCACTATACATTTTACAGCAAGAAAAAGATGGCCCTTCAGTTCTTCTCAGCGGGAACTTGCCATAGAACAAAGTCGCTGTGACGATTTCCGGGCTTCCTCCCCGTCTTGCCCTCAGAGAGTCACACAGACCCCGCCTCTTCCGGGCAGGATCCACCCACCCCGCCTGCGGACTCCGCCTCCCAGAAGCCCGGGTTCTCCTCGCAGGGCGCGCGCGGGTCGTCCCCTCCCGGGGGCCACACTGGGGGCTGAAGACCAAACGGACCGTGTCTAAAACTCCACACCAGGAAACAGAGGGTGAGTCCGAACAAGTGTGTGTGTGTGTGTTTGGGTCTTCTAGGAAGGAAGAGGGGAGAGGGTTACCCTCCAGGCCCCCAGCAGTTTGCCCTCAGGGCAGAGTGAAGTGAGACCAGCTCTGAGAAAGGCAGGGCTCCCGCCCACACAGAGCCGCTGGAGGTGTCTCGCTGGTCGGCAAATGCGGTGTGTCTGCCGCGGCTTCAGCGGTGGTGGGACAGACCAGGAGGAGGATAGGGCCCGGAGCGGCTTCACCCAGGGCTCGGGGGCTGCAAGGGGCCGTCCTTCCTGACGGAGGCGGCTGCACTTTGTTTTCTGGAAACTGCTCTCGGAGTTCTGACACGCTTGTGATCATCTGGTCCTTACAGACAAGGACTCGGACATTCGGAGAGGTTAGCACATCACCAGAAGACGACACAGACGGTGGACAGTGGGGTGAAAACCCGGCTCAACTCTGAGGCCAGAGACTGTGCTTCCGTCCAATTGCTGGGGTCAGCGACGGGCAGCTGGGTCACACTCTGCGACTCTGACTGGAGTCCCCAGACCCTGAGAACGTCCTGGGGCCCACATGGAGAGAAGCGCAGGGTCAGGACCGGAGCCATGCGCAGGTGTCTGCAGACAACACTGCTGTCCTAGGGGACAGTGCCTCTCCTGCCTTCTGGGTCCTGCTGCTTCCCACCCTGAGACCTGGCGTTTGTCCTAAGACTGGTGGACTACCCCACCGGCTATGGATGAGCACATGACCCAGGCTGGAGTGGTCCCAGTCGCTTGGATCCATGGTTGTGGTCCCTGTACAGAATTTGTGGCTTGAGACCAAAACTGGACCCATTTTCACCCATGCCTGGGACTTAAATACACAGCAAACTTCCCTCTCTTCTCTGGATTTTCTGTCTAGGGTGCATGTGGCAAGGGAGGCCTCTGTCCTGGACAAGGAGGAGACGAGGGAAGAACATCGGGGGGTCCCCGCACTGCACATCCACTCTGAGAGCCCAGCTATCCTGACAGAGGACCCCCTCCTCCTGTCCTTGGTGTCAGTGGGCCGAAATAAGTCCTTCATTGCTCTGCTTTAGTCTCTTGAGCTAAGAGCCAGGATAGTCTCACTCAGAAGAATCCTCTCTGACTTCAGTTTTGCAGAAGCCACGCCCGGGACTTCACACACTGAAGTCCAGAAGTCAGCAGGCCTGGAAGACAGGTGTTTCAGGGACCCCCACCAGCCCTAGAGTGGAGGTGCCTGGTCCTGAGACTGCTCAGCCCCAGACCAATGGGGATAGTGGTCTCCCTAGCGATAGAGCAAACACGAGGCCGACAAGCTGATAAAGCCTTTCCCCCCACACAGGGCATTCTCTAGAATTGCTTTCCTGGGGTGGGGTCACTGAGGACCCAGAGGACACAGAGCAGTGTGGTTGCTGGTCTTGGTTGTGTAAGATAGTCCTTAGAGAGGGCAGTGGATGTTCAGAATTCCTCTTGCGTTTCCATGACTTGCCCACCAGATGCATAGCGGGTGCAGGCCGGGGTGTCCAGGTGCCCGGGGATGGGTGGCCCTCCCACATTGGGGCTTGTGGTTCTTACCGCAATAGCCCAGTGGGCTGGGCAGGTATGTCAGTGTCTGGGGACCCAGCAGGCCCACATGCTGTGCACATGTGCGTCCCTGGGTGGTTTCCCCAGCTTTGTGTTTGCGGAGGCAGAGAAGGGGCCAAATTCCCTGGACTTTTGATGATATTGAGCTTGTCACTTGAGTAGCTTTTTAAAAAAATATACCTAACATAATGACTGCATTAATACCAGCATGCTGAAAGATAAACTAATAACCAAATACATTCGTTAATTTTTTAAGTGTTTGTAGCACAAATGTAATTGGAAACGACCTCACTGAAGGGGGAAAAATGATTTTTATGCCCCAAGCAAAACACACATAAACACACACAAAAATAAAAGGCTTCAGCTTTTTTTTTTTTTTCCCCCAAGAACATCTGGTTTACAGTTGCCTAAAAGCAAATGTGGATTAACCTAGAAATTAAGTGTGGATCATACGCAAATCACTGATCAAAACACGTGAAAACCTATAGACCTCAGGGAAACATATAATAGTCTCTGCCAGATACAGATTTTTATAAGAATATAAGGAAACTGGGGTGGGGGGAATATTTCTTTGAATTCTTTGTCATCAAAAAGTAATATGATGATTCAAATGTAATTGATCTGACTCCCCTCATCCCCGTCAACCTTCCGTTATATTGATCTTGTGCAGAGTGGGAGTTGGAGGCCAACCAACAAGCCTTCAGACCAAAGAAGATGATCCCTTCAAGTTCTCTTCTTCAGTTCCAATTCTTTGTGCAAGATCCCAACTGTATTCAGCCTGAGATATTCTGCACCCAGATCTGGATCCTGAATGTGGATCTAAACCACAAAACTGAAGACAGAGCTTGGCCCCAGACTTTAAGTCTTGACCTTGTACTTGAGAGGGAGCCCCCTAGCCTCCCACCTGCACAGCCCCTGGCGGGGGTGGCCCGGACGGAGTGAGCCTTGTATGTGGCATCACCCATAGAGGAGGACCTGAGGGACGCAGAGCTCCGTGTGCAGGAGTCCCGCTGGAAGCTGCTCCTCTCCCAGTTGACTTGGTCACCTGGTCAGCAGCTGGAACTCGGTGAGCCGAAGGCCCTGTACGACTAGCCAGGAGGGCAGGAGAATTGAGACTGCACTGCTTTCTAACATTCTAGCTTGATCACATGCACACAAATCCAGCTCAGAACACACAGGTTTGCCCTTCCATGCCATGTGTCCCTTCCCACCAAGAATAAAGACCAAAACCAATATCTGGTAATGCTATCTCCCCACTTGCTCCCTTTAACATTGCTGTAGAGAATGCTAACTACAATTATAATGCCCATTATCTGTGTGTCTTCCCCAGTGGAATTTCAGCGGCTGAAAACCCCAAATAAGCAAATTACTTAACAGGAAATATGCGTCAGAACCAACAGTACCAGGCCTTGAGTATCCAAAAGGTGTTAAGTCTACAGCACAGCCAGTGTGTTGTTGCTTGGGTTAGACTCTTTCTTCTTCTGACAAGGGCGGTGTACCAGAAAATGGATGGGATATAATTATTTTTTTTAATTCCAGAAAATTTGCTTGATGTTCATAAATAATCTATTCAATCACTTTAGCAAAAGGGAAATGTTAAAATGATGGAAAATACCATTCTCCCAGACTTGTCTGTAGTCTTTAAATCATCCTCTAGTCCATTCCTCTTGCTGACAGTCGGAGATGATTTTAATTAAGGGCCCTTGACAAGGTACCATAGTCATTTAAAATTACTGGCTCAGGAAAATCTTTATAAAGATGGCTTTTAAAGAGTTCAGAAATCCCAATAGTTCTCAGTATCAAGAGGGTGCACCATAAAATTGTAAATGAGGGCATGCACTAGCTGAGGTTATAAAGTGCTGTTGTTTTTCTGGTTTGACATTTCATAGATTCCAAGTGGGCCTAGCTTAGTGGCCTCACATGAATCACAGAACAGATCTGAATATTATAAACCTTGAATATAGGAGCCTTTTCAGAGGCTACAAATTTAAGAGTAATCAGCAAGTATTTTAATAGGATGAGTTATTGCTAACATCATAATTACAGTATGAAATAGTAATTTTTATAGCAGAGGGGCCCCTAAACCTAATTGCCAGAATGATTATAATAGCTATGAATTAATAGATCAATTGAAATCAGGAAGACTGTTTTAACAGTGAGACAGAAGCGTCTTTTGTGTTAAAACAATAGACTAAAGGCATAATCAACACTCCTTTATCTTGATTTAAAAAAAAAAAACAAAACACTCCTTTTAACTTTAACAACATGATCCCAGATTTGGGTTTTTGTTATTCTTTCTTCTAACCAGAAATCAAATCCTTGTGTTCTGTGCTCCTTATAATACTTCCAGTCTCTACATATAGTATGTATTTTGAGATAAATGTCTCTCCAGTACCAGAACATAAACCCATCCAAGGTGAAAGCTTTGTTGTATTAACCAGTAAGCACCCTAAATTTCACCAAATGCTGAAAGCCAACAATTTTTACTTAAATTGAATTCAATGAATTGAATGATTTAACTTGTGTTTGGACATTGCCTGATACAGAAAAGGACTAAAGATGGCCTGAGACAGCTGCAGCCAGGACTGATTTTCAGACAGGATTCCATTCAAAGGATAAGACAGAAGCTAAGAAATCAGAGTTTATGGACTGAAAAGGCATGCATCATGGACTCACTGTATTTGGCTCTAATTCATCTTAAAAACTCACTAAATTCAACTTTGTATAATTCACAGATTTAGAAATTAATCATGTGTCAATTGATTTAAGAACTTCCCAGGTGGCGCTAGTGGTAAAGAACCTGCCTGCCAGTGTAGGAGACCTGGGTTCAATCCTTGGGCCAGGAAGATCCCCTGGAGGGGGGCATGGCAAACCACTCGTGTTCCTGCCTGGAGAATCCCATGGGCAGAGAAGCCTGGTGGGTCACAGTCCAGGATCTCAAAGAGTCGAACATGACTGAAGTGACTTAACACACACATAGGGGGTTGATTTAAGTGTTTTCCTTGCAGAATTTTGTCTGAAAAGCGACTGACTCACCCAGACGGCTGTGCCACACACAGCCTTCTCCACACAGAGTCATTCTCAAACACATTAACCATGCCATGTGCTCACTCACTTCAACATTCAAAGCTTGAACATTGAAGCAATCTTACCCATGAGGCGATTTGAAAAAACACAATTTGCCCTCTTCCAAAATCACCACCTATTGGTCATTTTTATTGCATTTCTTTTGGAATGATCATTTGTGATCTTACCAATTCACTATTTTTTGAGGAAAAGCATCCCACAATTGTTCCTCCAAGGATACATTTGAAAACCCACTTCAGGATAAAAGGCAGTGGTGCAACTGTAGCTCACGAGCCCCTTCGGTGTGGAAACGGGAAACGGACCTTGAAGGATGCTTTGTGAGCTGCTCCTGGGACCCCGCCTGGGAGGAAGGTCTTTGTGCAGGTGCAGCGCCGGCTGGAGCCCTACCTCTAGCCCTGTGTGAACACGTGGATGGGGAGCCGGGCAGCCGGGGAGGGCTGGGGCATGCTGGGGGGAGAGCGTGTGGGTCTGGCCCCACCCCACCCCACCCCCGCACACCCTCGGAGCACCAGCTGACATGGGGTACATATGTATCCCCGGCCCCTCTCTGCTCAAGTTGCTTTCCACAGACGGAAAACAGTTTTCAGCGGAGAGGGGGGCCTTTGCCAAGTTTTATCTGCAGATGAAAACTGTTTACATCATGCAAGCATAAACACACAGGCAAACCTCAGTCCCTCTGATGAGCTATGTGAGGGCTTTATTATTGCTCCTTTGTTAACTTGAGCACCCTCAGAAACTCAAAGTGCAGAAGGAGTGTGCGATAAATGGTGTATTCAGGGAGAGAGAAGAATGGAAAAATCAGGTGCCTTCCTTGGAGCCACCCCAACAGCCATTACCTTCGAAACTGTGATGACGACTGCAAAACTGCCTTCCTGTTCTAGTTTTAATCTTTCCCTGCTTTTTTTTTTAAGCTTAAATTTTTTCCATGGCTTTATTAATGTATAATTTTCATAAAAGTGGATTGAACCTATTTAAAGCAAACTTTTAGTCCTTCACTGCTTTCTATCAATTAGATCTCTTTAAAATTATCCAGCATGCCAGGTGTTCCCTTGGTTACTGTCATTCTCCCTGTATCTTTGCATTACCATCCTAAAACAGCAGACGTGTCCTGAAGGGCGTTGAAATATGTATCTGATACCAAAACTTACGACTTCCATTCTGTTTTGGAGCCAGCTGCTTTGTTCCACGGGGGGTCGGGGAGCCATTCCATTGCTCAAGAATCATAAAGATTTAGCACTCACAGGAAACCAGGGACATGCCATCCAAACCCCTCTTTTCAAAGAGACCTCGAGCTATGCGGCTTGTCCAGAGCCACCTGGCTGGTTAGGGAACCGAGAGGACCCAGCCAGGGGTGGGGGTCCCTGCCCTTCCTGGGCTTCTGTCCCACAGGGTGCAGAGGGCACCCCACATCCAGGGGGACGTGAACCACACTCGCCACCAGGATATGTGAGCGAGTACACGAGGCCTCCTGCCTTCACCTTATTAAAAGGTAGCATACAATGACGGTCTCCAGGACTCAGAAGCGCCATTAACGATGCACCAATAGAAGCAAATGCAAAACTATTAGATTCATCCTGAAAGCCCTGCCTCGGCTCTGATGCGATTCTCTCGCTTGCCTTTGGGCAAACAAGCTGCTAATATCCTCCTAATCTCTAACAGGCATCCTCCATGGTTCTACAGGGAGCAATACCCTGATTTTCCGCTTGGCAATGAATTTGTCCAAATATGGTTTAGTGTCAAAGAATATTCTTACTTTTTTTTTTGAGAGAGAGAGATGGATAGGGTATGTCTCAGAGACAAAAGAATCTGTGCTCATGGACCTGTGTTTGTACTGTAGCATCTCTGTCGCATCATTCTTCCCCACCTTCTCACTGATATTAGAAATAAACGTGAAACATGATTTAGCAATCTCTGACGAGCAGGAGAAAGGTATATTATGCTTTCATGCATTGTGTTGTGTTCAGTATTCCCAGGATGCCTGCATTGTTCTGATCTTGAATTAGCAAAGTGCATCGGAAAGAGGCATCATTAGCAATATAAGCACAATTCTGCCCCAATGTCTCACACTATGTACAACTTTCAAAAGCCACACTTTTACTAAAATATTTTTTAATTAATTAATTTTTTATTGAAGGATAATTGCCTTACAGAATTTTGTTGTTTTCTGTCATATTCCTCAGCAAAATTTCTTTTGTCATGGTTTTGATGTATTTGGAGTAAAAGGATGAAGTCTTATTTGGACAACCAAAATTGGAAATAACTCACTCACACAGTGGTGAAAAAAAAAAGCTTGTGAGTTGAAGGTGACAGAAAAACCTCCTTACGAGATGCTCAGCTGAATGAAAAATGTTGCTGTGATGATTAAAATCCATTTAGTGATTGTATGGTGGTAGAGGGCTTTTTAGGACCTTTTAAACCCCGAAGTATTGTTTTAAATATGAAACCTCATGTTTTTGACCTTGTGTGACTTTTTTTCATATATAACTGAGGGCTACCCACTCCAGTATTCTTGCCTGGAGAATCCCATGGACAGAAGAGCCTGTCGGGCTACAATCCCTGGGGATGCGAAGAGTTGGACATGACTGAGCAATTAACACTTTCACCTAGAAATGAATTACACATTGTTAATGACATAAATCTTTAAAAAATCATTTCAGATTAACATAGAACATAGGATTAACCTGCTAAATAGTCCTCATTCTCCTATTCAAAAAAGATAAATAGACTTTAGAAAAATTGAAATTATTTGTCTGTGGTAGTTAATGAAGTTAAATAATGTATATGTAAAAATACCTCTTGTGATTCCTAATAAATAAGGTGAGTATATTTGAAAAACTGAGGTGGGATACAGGTAGAAAGTGGTGGACGCCGATTGAGTAAGGTATTAGTTTAGTAGCTATAAATGTAGAGAAATCTAAAATAAATTCAGAGGCCTTATTTTCCTCTCATCAGAATGGGTAGAACTCAACATACAACTTCAGTTTCCTTCCTTTCACTGAAAAAAGTGAGAAATGGGAGTTTGGGGCACCATAAAGCATCCTAAGTGCACAGATGTCACCTTTCTGATGTGTCTCTCTGTTTATCTGGTCCTGACCCACAGGTTGCATCTGTTCCAAACTGTCCCGATTTTATCCCAGAAAGGGAAAAAAAAAGGAAGTTTTTTCCGCTGGTGGTATTTTTTTCTCAGAAAAATCAAAGCATTTATAGATGATCAGGCAAGAAGGGATGGAATGAACTTTTGAAAAATGTGCAGCAGGATCAAAGGACTGTTGAGCAGGAGGCCAAGTTCATCTATCAAATGGTTTGTTGGGCAACAATTGGTCCAAATATTCCAGGTGCTGTAAATACCATCATAAAATTAGTTAATTCAAGTGTCCGGGACACCAGCTTCTTGGCGTCATTTACGAGGTGGCTTTTCTGATGGGGTTTCTCAGCCTGTGATGATGTGCTGCTACCCTGGGATGTTTATGGGCCCAATAAAGAGAAGGTTCTAAAAAGATTATGGGCACTGAAAAAGGAAATATAACCTTTTCTTGGGGAGAATGGAGCAAAACAGACTAACATGTTTGGGATTTCTTGCCTGCCGTGGAGAGGTGATGATTCCCCGTAGACATTCTTAGTTGTTTTATGTCCTCCACAAAAGTCTTCAAGGGGTGGAATAAAAATTCCAGATAGAAAGCAAACATCTTTTTTCAGCAGGAAGAGGGACCTGATACATCTTTTCAGACCAGTTCTGTGACGAGGAGCCCTCCTCCAGGCAGACATGACATCTGAATCCATACACCTCGATCTGACATCTCTGCAAAAGCCCCACCAGCCGCCTTACTTTTAAAGTATTCTCTGGGATCATGAACGTTTTTGTGGGGATGAAACAAAAGTGCTATCTATGCTTGGATTGTCCTTGTCATTCAGGCTGTAAAACCTGATTAGGGATTTGAGGGTATTTCTACCCGTGTTGTTTTTGTTTTTCTGACTGTTTGCAACCCCATAGACTACAGCACACCAGACTTCCCTGTCCTCCACTGTCTCCCAGGGTTTGCTCAAATTCATGTCCACTCAGTTGGTGATGCCATCCGGCTGTCTCATCCTCTGCTGCCCCCTTCTCCTTTTGTCATCAGTCTTTCCCAGCTTCAGGGTCTTTTCCAGTGACTCAGTTCTCCACATAAGGTGACCAAAGTATTGAAGCTGAAGCTTCAGCATCAGTCCTTTCAGTGAATATTCAAGGTTGCTCAATAATGTACAACCCAAGCCCAGATGATGCAAAGTGAGTAGCCTTTGCTTTGAAAGGGTATTTCAGAAAGACCCTTTTGGGCTTCATTAGAAAAAAGAAGAAGAAAATGTAAGAAGGTGATAATGTTGACATTTGGCATTAGATAGACTGGTTTTGTTTAAGAGTCCTGTGGTTGAACTGCGTCCTGGTTTCCTGTGTCAGATCAGCTCCCAGTAGCGGGTGGGAGGGATGATCCCTGGGGATGATTTCCCTGCACCTTGCAGAAGGAGCCTCTAAATTTACATGGTGAAAGTCACTCAGTTGAATCTGACTCTTTGGGACCCCATGGACTGTAGTTCATGGAATTCTCCAGGCCAGAATACTGGAGTGGGTACCCTATCCCTTCTCCAGTGGATCTTCCCAACCCATAAATTGAACCAGAGTCTCTGCACTGCAGGCAGATTCTTTACCAGCTGAGCCACCAGGGAAGCCCAAGAATTCTGGAATGGGTACCCTATCCTTTCTCCAGCGGATCTTCCCGACCAAGGAATCGAACTGGGGTCTCCTGCACTGCAGGCAGATTTTTTACTAACTAAGCTACCAGGGAAGTATATTTACCAGGGAAGAGTATTTACATAACTCTCCCCCAAACAATGCTCATCTACTCTGCTCCAGGACAGACACTCAGCTCCATTTTTTGTTTTCCAAGGCTCCCGATTTCAGCAATGCTTAGTACCTAGTTGATGCTGAGTAAGTGTGTGGTTGGGCGTTATTTGCCATCTGCCCTCAGCACCCACCTACTCAACTGCTTTTTTTCACTAGGTTTTCATTTTAGGTGGGTAGACTAAGGCAATAAAAATATCTCTGTTTAAATAAGACCAAAACAGCACTTTCAATAAGTAAAAAAAAAAAAAAAAATAGTACCTTAAAGTAATAAGTCATAGTGGCACATATTAATTACAAGGGTTATCTTCCCTTATTAACAGTGCATAAAATAATGTTAGATATTACAAAGTCATACTGAGGTATATTTGAGGAAATATAATGTCTTCTGGAATAAATATTTAATAATGAATATAGATGCAATATAATCCTGTACATTATTCCTCCATCCAGTTTAAAATTTTTCTCACATTTTAACTTTGTTTACATTATGTGTCACAGGATGACATGCCCAAATTGTTCAGGTTTGTATCAGCTCTCATAAGTGTATTTGTAAACATTCCTCTTATGAGATTAGAAGGGAATGGCCGAGGAGGAGTGAGCCATGGTCAGTAGCACTGCTGTGGGGGAAATGTGAAGGTTACAGACGACTGAACACCGTGGGAAACGCCTGTGCAACTTTTGTGGCGACGGCCTATCCGCCCCCTCCCGTGCAGGCTCTTGCTGCTCTTTGACGGGTTAAGGGTGGGCCCTTTACCTTGTCCATCTGTTCTTTACCTGGAAGGATTCCCTGGAGGTCAGCTGGGAGCCTCTGGGGAAGATAAGAACTGTGGGAGTCACCTAGGACGAGGAGACAGTGCGTCTGAGCTTGGAGGGCTCAGCCCAGAGATGGCAGGAGCAGAGGGCAGCAGGCAGAAGGAACTCAGATGTTTGAGGAGGAGATGAGTCTTGGTCGGAAGAAGGGAAATGGCTAGACAGGTGATGCAAAGGCCCCCACCCATCTCCTGCCTCAGTCCCTTTTCTTACTTCCTTTTTCTCTTAACTGATTAACAGTTTAAATGGAAATGGAATATAATAATGGCCCTACACACTACATTTTTGTACCAAGGATAGGTACAACAAGTCCATGCTCTTTCTGTGTCCTTCCTGGGGAAATTTCCCTGAATTCTTGTCTGCCTGCAACTTCCCAGTTTAGGACCTGATGACCTCTGCTCTGTTCTTACTTTTCTAAAGTGTTGATACCTTGACTGGTCTCTGCCTCCTTCTTGTTTTCCTGGGCTTGGGTGGTGAGACGGGGCAGCCCTGGACCCACACCCTGCAGGGCCCTCCCCGCCTAACCATCCAGACCAGGAGTCCACGGAGCCTTTGGACTCCAGGCCTTCCCTGCCCTTCAGAAGTGAGTGTGTGAGGATCTCAAGCCCCCAGGATGCATGCAAGTCTCGGGCAGGTTGGTGGAAGGTTTACAGGTAGAAGCCAAAGAAGCAACCCTACACCATTTAACTTGAATTTCATTAAAATTAAGATAAATTAGCAGTGAAGGTTCCCAGTTTCCAGGCAAGTCAGCCAATAAACCCACCAGCATGTGTATGAAGGTGTATCTAAGGCTAACCCTGGACCTGGACTCATTGCAGGGTCACACCGTCCCCAGGTGCTCTTCCACTGGGTGTTTTGGCTAATGGTCTGACTCCGTCATGGACTTGTGATGGTGGGTGTTTTGGCTAATGGTCTGACTCCGTCATGGGCTTGTGATGGCGGGTGTTTTGGCTAATGGTGTAACTCCATCATGGGCTTGTGATGGCAGGTGTTTTGGCTAATGGTCTGACTTCAGCATGGGCTTCCCTGGTAGCTCAGTGATAAAGAATCCACCTGCAAAGCAGGAGACTTGGGTTCTATCCTTGAGTTGGGAAGATCCCCTGGAGAAAGGAATAAGCCACTTCAGTATCCTTGCCTGGGCGATCTTACAGACAGAGGAGCCTGGAGGACTACAGTCCATGGAGTTGCAAGACTTGGACACGACTGAGGGACTGAACAACAATAGCAACAACTGGTTCCATCTCCCTGCCTGATCCCAGCCATTCTCTCCCTGTCTCCCCTCAGACCATCCTTGCGGCTCTGAAAAAGCCCCCATCCTGTTTCTGTTAGAAGGAGGCAGAGTTTCTTTTCCCACAACTGTTACATAAAGAGTTTCCTAAACAATTTGGGTGGCGTTGGATGGGCGGTCCCTCGTGGGACTCTCTTATTCCCAGTCCTTCCCTGGAACAGGCTGCGAGCCTGGGAAGCGTCCTGGCCTCATCCTTGCCCGTCCTGGTCTTGGGGGGCCACCCGTGTGGTGTCTGGGACACACATGACGCCACGTGCCTCCTGCTCCCCCCGCCCCCACCAGAGCATTTCCACAAGGAACCACCTGTAGACCTTTCCCTATTCAGAGTCCTTATCTGCTGTTACAGTTTATAATCTCTAAGAATGCCCTAATTTCTGCCATTCTCTAAGCCTGTCATCACGGCTGAGACAGGCTTATCCCTCTGAACAGATGAGATTAGTCGATCATGGTCAAGTCAAAGGGGGATTATAATGCTTGTAATACACTGAGTCAAATTAAATGCATTTTGTTTGTACATCACAGCACTGTTGCTGCAGCCAAAGCATCTTCCACTGGGTGGAATAAATTGCCAATAACACACAAGTGTGCGGGAAAAAGCCCTCCAGCAGAGATGAAGAACAAAGCAGAGATGGGATCTTAATTCCGAGGGTGCCACTCATTCTTAATATCTGGTGGGACGGAAGCACCTGAGAGCTCTGTCATGAGATGTTAGCTTCAGCGATCCATCTGGTGGAACTTCTGACTCAGTCAGTATCAGGTCCGCACATAGCCCTCACCTGGGTACCCTGATCCTTAGGAGAAAATAGACAAGTGACCAGAGATCCCTGGATCCACAAAAACAGACCCTGTTCCCCAGACATTTCTCAGTCCTCCATTCTCTCGGCTTCTCTGCTTCTCAGTGCTATTGTTCATATGATTTGGATAAGAGAAAATAAGCGCTTTTCTTTGAAAACTCCTGCTAAGAATTCCTCAGGGAACCAGAAAACCTGAGCGGTGTCAACAGACAGGTGGGGAGGCCCAGGAGTGTCTTCAAGACCCACCCCTGGACTGTTGTTCTGGGCACTTCGCAGCACTGGTGAAAGGAGACAGAAAACTGAAGGGACAAGGGGTGTTTATTAGCAAATTCCACATCTGCACTCCTGCCCACGGGAGTCGGGGGAGTCTGCCTGCACGTACTGTCCCTGGTCGCCAGGCCCTTCTCCCCTGACCGCAGGCTCACAGGGATCAAGGCTGTAGGTCCTTCTCCAGCACAACCCCTGCCCGGGCCCCAACCAGCTGCTGCCCCAACAGCGTTCTGATCCCGGGTTCCCGCCATCCAGGGAACCAAGACACCGCTAAGAACATCGCGGCATCTCCAGGACAATGTGGTGAAGCTAAAATGTTCACTCCTCTGGTACAGGGAGGGTGGCCTTTTGCCTAGGAAAAGAAGTTCTTGGCCCAACAGTGCTAGAATGTCCCTTTTTAACTTGGAGATTTTACTGTGGCCTGAAAGGAGGTGGTGATCTTGGGGGATGATACAAAATGCAGAGAGCATCACTCCCACTCCTACAAGAGCGCAGCTGGAAGATATGTGAACTTGCAGCTTTTACTTGGAATCTAGAAGAGCTAATGCCATAAGGCAGTAGCCAACTGGACATCCAGAGAAGGAAAGGCAGACACACTCAGCTACAGGCCTGGGCTGATGGAGCTAACACGGGCGAGAAGGATTCAGGAACATTTCTGAGTGTTGGCTGGTGGGAGAACACAGCGCGCGGGGCCTGGACAGAAAGGCACTCACATCTGTCCACAGACTCTCCTCCATGCGCTCACAGTGGGCCCCAGAGAAGACGGGGCATCCCTGGGACACATCCGGGAGAGGAAACCTTCATTCCCTTTGGGAAAGGCACACAGTATGGCCAGAACCCTGTCAGCCCCTCTGCTCCACGGATCAAAGCTTTAACCCGCGGGGGCAGGGCAGCAGGCACCGTCACTCTCGGGGGACTGGTAACTCCCATGGCAGACGGGACAAGGGAAACATGAAACATCTACCCCTGTTTCAGGCAAACACAGTAGCAATGAAAAGCACGTATTTGTACCACAGGCAAAAGTAAAGTAAATTTAGAAAGCATAAATGATTGATGGCAAGAGTCAACTGTATGGCGTGGCCGCATCCACATATTACATGCCAGGCAGTAACATGTTACTGAAGGTAGATTCTAATTAACGAGAGATGTTTAATGTAAACACTAGAGCAAATAATCAAAACAGTGTAAGGTGAGGTATACACAGGGATAAACTGAAAATGAAGATACAATGAAATGATAACAAATATTGAATTAATCCAAATGAAAACAGAATCAAAGGGAAAAAAGAAACAAAGATCAGATGAACCAAACAAACACCAGTAAGATGGTAGATTTTATCCAACTGTATCAACTATGTTAAATTAAAGCAATCTAAATATATCAATTAATAGAGAGCACATCACATTGGATATAAAGCAAAACCCAGTTTTATGCTATCTATAAAAAAATCTAATATAAAGGCAAAGATAGGTTAAAAATAAAAGGATGGGAAATTATACACCACAAAACACTAATAAAAAGAAATCTGGAATAAGTACATTAATATCAGGCAAAGTACATTTCAGAACAAGAATATTACAAGGGCTAAAAAAGGATCTCATATAATAGTGTTGGGGTCAATTCTCCAAAAAGACATATATAAAAATCCTAATGGTTTATAAAAATTAAAATAGAACTTTAAAATACTTGAAGCAAAAACTGATAGAACTCCAACGAAAAACAGGTAAATTCACAATCATAGCTGGGGCTTCAAAACTCCTCTCCCAAGTAAACAGAAACTAATCCATCAACAAAACAAACAGCATCACCAGCCAATGAGATTTAATGGATATTCATAGAACATGCAGGCAGGAGAATGCATATTCTTCTTTTGTGCATATGTGTGCAGATCATTTTCTGGCCTATCAAACAAATCTTAACAATTTAACTTAATTTTAAAATTAATTCAATTAAATTTAAATCATACAAAATATTTTCTTTGACCATATATAGTTAATTTGTATATCAGTAATCTAATGCTATCTGGAAAATGCTGAAATGTTTGGAAATTAAATAACACACTTCTAAATAACACACAGGTCAAAGAATAAATCAGAAGAAAAAAAATAGAAAATATTTTGATCTGAAAATTAAAGCACAGTACATCAGATTTCTGAGATAGTGCTAGGGCTTTTCTTTGGGAAAAAACTGATAACCATATACACTTACATTAGAAAAAAATAAATATCTCAGACCAAAAACCTGAGCTTCCACTTCAAGTAATTAGGAAAAGAGAAGAAAACAAAATATGAAGTCAACAAAATAATATAATTAATAAAGAACAATATGAAAAATAATAAAACTTTTAATGAAACTTTTTGTTTATGAAAAAACAAAAAGGAACTAAAGCCTGTTTCTTTGAGAAGATCATTAAAATTGCTGAATCTACACACAGATTAATTGGGAAAAAAGAGAAAGGCCCAGGTAATCAGAACTATAACTGATAGGGGTGACATAGCTAGTTTCTAGTCATCGAATAGAGGAAATATTATGAATAACCTGACCAATCAATTTGACAACTGAGATAAACGGACAATCTTCTTGCAAGACATACAGTTCATGCAAGAGAAAAAAATGAAATGGACAATCTGAATAGTGCTATATCTATTTAAATTTAAATTATAGTTTATAAGCTTCTCCCCAGAAAAATTCCAGGCTCAGATGAATTCACTAATGAATTCTACCAAATATTTAAGGAATAAATAATATCAACTTTAGACCAATTCTTTCAGAAAATTGAAGAGGAAGGAACATATTTGTACTCATTATCTAAAGTCAGCATTACCCAGAAACCAAAACCAGACAAAAATATGAGGAAACTACAGATCAGTATTCATCATGAATACAGCTGTAAATCTTTTATTTTTTCTTCTACATATTGCTACAGTTGTAAAATTTTTAAATAAAATCTCAGAAACTTAAATTCGGCAATACCAACCAGCAAGGACCTACTGTAGAGCAGGTGGAACTTGCTCATGCAGACTGGATGCAAGGGGAGTTTGGGGGAGAATGGATACATGTGTGTGTATGGCTGAGTCCCTTTGCTGTCCTTCTGACACGATCCAAACGTTGTTAATAAGCTGTACTCTTCCCCTGTGGCTCCCCTGGCAAAGAATCCACCTGCAATGTAGGAGACCTGAGTTCGATCCCTGGGTTGGGAAGATCCCCTGGGGAAGGGAAGGCTAGCCACTCCAGCATTCTGGCCTGGAGAATTCCATGGACTGTATAGACCATGAAATCGCAGAGTCAGACATGACTGAGCGACTTTCACTTTCACTTTCCAATAGAAAATAAAAAGTTAAAAAATAAAGAAAACCGGAAATATTAATTGGCAGAATCCAACATTAATTCGTGCTGGAAGAACTTCCCTAGCCAACCACAGTCGTCTATGAACACCCACGAACTGCCCTCACCCCTGGTGGTTACTGTGGCTCTGTGTGCTGTCCAGGAAAGCTCATAAAGGAATCCTTCCAGCAGGGCCTCGCCTCGTGGTGACTGAGGCTCTGTGGTATTTCCGGCTGCATCTGCGTTTGTGTGGGCAGGACACAACAACCAGCCAGCCTCTGCTGGTAAATGACCAGCACGTCAGTACACTAAGTCTAGTACACGAGGTCTTACTAGTTTATTTTTTTTAAACTATATCCATCAGGAGCATTTGCACATCAAAACTCTGTTTAAAGAAGATGCAATTTGCCTTCAGAACAGGAGAGTAAACATAAGCATTATATATCACTGCCAAATTGAATAAAAAACATCTTGATATGCTAAGAATTCCTAATGAGTAGAGAGGCTATTGGCTAAATAAACAACTTAAAATACACTTTACAATAATGGGAAGAGTGTGGGCTTTTGTGTGAGACAGACAGTCCTACTCGCTCCCAGACAGCGCCCTCATTTTTAAAGTGAGATTTAAAAAAGAAAAAGCCCATCAGGGCTCATGGGAATGTATGTGGAATTCTCAGCAAATAAGGCCTGATAAATACCCTGGTATTGTTGACGCACACTATCTGGTTTGTCCTGTGTCTCCTGTCATCCACTGAAGGAAACACAGGGCTTCCCTGGTGGCTCAATCAGTAAAGAATCTGCCCGTAGTGTGGGAGACCCAGGTTTGATCCCTGGGTCGGGAAGATCCCCTGGAGGAGGGCACGGCAACTCAGGCCAGTATTCTTGCCTGGAGAATCCCATGGACAGAGGAGCCTGGCGGGCTACATGGAGTCGCAGAGTCAGACATGACTGCACAACTAACATTTTCACTTTCAAGGAAATACAAACAGATATGTTTAAATTTTAAAAATAAATACATGGGGAAAAAGTGTTTACCTTACAAAATTGATGTTTATGAGTAGTTTTGATTATTGTGCATTAAGTCACAGTTTAATTCCAGGAGTATGTAAATCACATCAAAAGGGTTCATGTACTTAACACTGCTTTGAAAACAGTACAACTCATTATCAATTAGCAAATCTGTTTTATAGGCCAAGTCATGTTAAAATTTGCATAGATTGACTTCACGGTGGGAGCCACGGTGTCATTCTCAGTACAAAACCAGCAGAAATCAGCAGAATCCGGTGGAGAGCATCCTTCTCAGAGCATCTGCCCGGATGAAGTTCTGCCCTTTCTCCTTTGACGTTCTTGGACATCCGACCTCAAGCAGGCGGTGGGAAGGGCTGAGGGGCATTGCCCTCTGGGACGTGACTGATGTTCTGACAACTCCAGGTGGGGTGGAAGGTAATGCTCTCGCTGCGCCTCTCCATTCAGACTCCGTTTAATCCATTCAAAACGCAGTTCAAGCGTGTGCGTTCTCAGTCGAAATTAACCATTTCTAGTATTTTGTTTTTTGTAAGAGCTTTCTTCTTTAAAAATTTAAAATATATAAAATGTAAATTATTCCAGACATAACAGTAATCTAGTGTGCAGTGTGAATGAGCTCAATCAATGTATGTCATAAAACAGGCCCCACAAGCAGTCTCTCTTTGGTCCCCGAGGGTCTTTCACTGACCCCTTGGTCTGTATTGCAGTGGAATATTATTCAGCCATAAAAGAAGGAAATCCTGCCTGAGGTGTCCTGGGAGAACCTGGGCTATGCATTCTGATCCCAGGGCAGGCTAATGTGTGTGCACGTGCATGAGTGTGCAACTGTGCAGATGTGCATGTGCATATGTACAGCTCACGTGTGTGTGTGTGTGTGTGTGTGTGCACGCACGTGTCTTATGGGGAGTTAACAATGGAGAGGGTAGCTAGAATGATGCTGAGACCAGTCACGTGAGGAGGACTTTGAGTAGCAGATTCAGCAGTTTGGGATTTTTTTCATTTATGAATGGAAGATCTTTGAAGGGTTTTGAGCAGCTGGGTGCTTGGAGAGGATGGAGAAAAACAGGTGCTCTTCCACCTGCTCTTCCACCCACCTGCCTGGGGCCATGGCCTGGCTTGAGCATCTCTCCTCGGAGACATTGGGTGCATTGCATCCCGCAATATATTTGACCTCAGTTTTCTCAGGTCCGACCTGGGGGGGTGGAGGGCACTGACCTCCTGGAGAAGTTAGGACATGGGCATGAACATCTGGGAGGCAGAGGAAGGGAGAACTCACAGATCATGGTGGCCGACAGGATGGAGGGGTGCAGAGAAGGAAGCCTTTCTAGACAATTCCAAAGACAGAGCCTGACGAGTGGGGAGGATGAGTCTATTTACTCCTGGAAAGTGAGCCAAACGGGCAAGGTTGTCCTGGAAGATCCTGGAGAGCTGCCTGGTGGAACCCCCAGTAAACTCTAGAAACTGAAGTCTGGAAACCTCACAAGTCATAGAGCTTTCCATCTGAGTCTCTGTGGTTACTCTGGCAACCCGTCAGGCTTTAGAAGAGGAGGCTCAGCTCAGGGAACCTGGACCCTCTGCGGAACTGGGTCAGCGGAGCAGAAACAGATCTTCTGGGTTAGGACCCTAGAACCACCGAGGTCCCTGTAGAACGCTCCCTGTGCTCTCTGCCTTTTTCAGCAACATTTGGAAGACTCTGGTTAGGAAAAGTGCCATTTTGCAGAGATAGAGACAGAAGTCAGAGTTACTAAACACACTCAGAAATTCACAGACCTGCTGAACAATTTATATCCAAACACAATGGCACCGTCTGTGATGTCACCAGTGTGTCTCAACAGCCTGTGGGCATCACACATTAGGAAAACCTTCCCCAGTTCCATTTACAGGGGACAAAGAAAATGCAGAGACAAACACTGCTGTGGACACTCCGGTGGATCCCACAGCTTCACTGGAGCATCCCTGGAGCTCAGAGAACCACCACCCCCAGCTCAGTTACAGTGGAATGATCTGAGACAGGAAGAGATTAGAATTTCCATCAAAGATCTTCGAGATACAAACAGCCCTTCTAGCACCCGTGCCTAGTCAGGCAGCTTCCTTTCTCCCTGGGCAGAGCCTGGCGGGATGGCCCACCGTGGGGTCCTGCCCAGGATGGTTCCTCCTGTCCTCATGCGCTCATTCGATAAGTAATTGTCCAGTGAGACGCACAGAAATAACGGCACGTCTCAGCAGAACCCATTCCCTGGAGTCTTGGTCGGTAGCTTAGTGAACTGAGCCAGAACACTCCGCTACATGAGCCTCTGGATTAAGAACTGATGATGGGTGAAAGCGTTGGGATAAAATAATGCGACACTAGAAAGCATTTTCTAGACGCTGCTTCCTGAAGCTTCAAAATGAAAGCCAGAATAGAAAACCTTGCTTAGAAACACTGTTTGCTTGCTCATTTTCTTTAGGCTGTTAATTTTCTTTAGGTTTGAATTTATTTCTGACTTGCAACCAAGGAATTAAATTGTCCTTCAGAAAATAAGACCTTCCCCTGCCCCACCCAATGAGCACAGCTGGGTTTCCTTGGGTAGTTTCTATAGCCAGAGAAAGCAGAAAGTGATCCTGGCATTTCTGCTGAAGGCATTAGCTCAGAAGCTGCTAAATCAGTGCAGCTGAGATACGGTCTAGGAACAGCCTAGCCAAGGTCTAAACACACACGTCCTGTTGGAAGCTTGTGTGCCCTCGAAACAAAAGGGTGTACGATGCTGCTGCTGGCACTGGGGGACGCAGACTGGTGTGACCACCTGGCTTTGAATGTACTCGTTGGGGCTTTTCTGGGTCCTTTAATTCTCCCGCTCACAAGACGATTGAGCGTCGACTCTGCACTGACTATATAGGCACTGGGTGTTCAGATGACCCCAAACCCACCCCCAGAAGCTTGGTTTCTACATCTCAAACAAACTAGATGGTGAGGCTCCGAACACACGCGCTCCGGGCTGCGAGGGCTGTCTTCTGTCTAGGAGCTCAGGTGTTTCCAGCACCAGGAGACACCGCAGCCCAGAAAGGCCCGTCTGTCCATCCTTCCAGCCCCTCCTCTGTCCTCTTGGGTCATTTTGAAAACTCTTCACGTTTTTCTGAAGCCCTTCTCTTCAAGTTCTCAGAAAAAGTGATCTACAGGAACCAGAATAAGCTCACCGGAGGCTAATGCTGATAAGGAATAAGAGATTGTCTCGGAGGAACCAGAAAACAAGGGCTGAAACTAGTGTGGGGACGGTCATGGTCTCAACATTCTTCTAAAAACGGTTTCCCGTCTAAGGGACGTGTCCTAGCACATGCTTAATTCTATAGAAGAAAAAGCACACACACAAAAAAGTCACTGCAGTTGCACAGCTACGACAAAGTTAATCTTTCATATTACTCCTATGTATTCCATGGGAAATATGTTTGTTTATATATTCTGTATCTTGATATGTTGAATACATTTTGTAATGAAGGAACTGCCAAGCATTGCAGAGCAGCATGACTAAAAGCAAGTTCAGTTCACCGGAAGCAGATTCTTCATCTCCTCAACTGCAGCAGAGGATCCGTCTTCCTACGGGCTCTTCACTCTGTCATGAGAACAAGACCAGAACCAGGCCTGTGTGGACTCGTCAGGCTGCTGGAGAGACGCTGCTTGTCGGGGCGGCTCTCCTCAGCTCATAAACTGCCTCTCAATCTTCTTCCTTTTCTTTTGTGTTCCTTTTGCGAACTGCGGGGACCTCTAATAAAGGCTGTGGAAGTCAACATGCTTTTATTGTTTGCTAAGTAAACCGTCACGAGGATAAGCAAATGGGGGCACAGAGCAGGGTCCGTCTGAACACCCAGAGCCTATTCTAGTCGGTGCAAAGTTAGTTCCTGCTCTTTCTTTAAAAAGGCCCCTGCATGGTGGGTGGGGAATTAAATCATCATCAAAGGGCCCGAGAGGCTTCCCCAAGGCAGCCGATAGCTCGCATTTAAAACACTACCTACTTTCAGCCTGCTTTCCACTACGTAGGGGTTTACTGTGGTCTAGTTATTTGCTGCTGGCTGACAGATCATGTGAACACATGCATCTGCTCTAAGGTAAGCTAGAACAGCAGACTGCCCGTTACTTTGAAGCACCAAGGTTTCAGAACACCAGAGGCTGGGGAGGTTTCAACTGATTACTGTACTGACAAATGATCTTTTGAAATTTTTCTGCAAATGACTACCCCCAAACTGCTTAATTCACACAAACCATCACCAAAGGCATTTGGCTTGGGGATTTATTTGAGTTTACATATAGAAATTTTGTCCTTTAATATATCTTCTCCAGGCCCACAAAATTGACTACATCACAGGATGATTTCTGAGAATAAGGCAGTATCCAAGTCTGATCATTTAAGCACCATTTCATTTGGGGGCAATCCAAGGTTGTAATAAGATGCTTTCTTTAATAATCCTTTTCCCTTGCTAGTTAATATGTTCTCTGGTGCTTAATTTGGCTGATCTTATTTTTAATTTTTTTTAACTTGTACTCTAAGGATTATCGGTGCTTCCTCTCTGAAGGGAGGAAACCTGGGTGTTGTCAGCCTAGGTGATGCCAGGCTTGAGAACTCGAGAGCAGGGTGTGCCTGCCGGTGGGCGTGCAGCCCCTTCCCGTGGACTCTCACAGTTCTGCTCAATTCCAAGATTGCCTTCTTTTCAGACACATTTGTTAAGGTGATTAACTTCAGGAATTCATGCTGCTCAAAGTGAGTGAAATGGTGAATGTTTTGACCATTTTGATGCAGAAATCTAGGAAAGCAGTCATCAGAATCAGGGACAGAGGCCTGAAATCCCTGGCAGGCTTTGAGAGGGGCAATAAAGACACAGAAAGCTATAAAAGCAGGTGATTTAGAGGGAGGCAAGTGTTTGAGCACAGCTGGTATTTTAAAATCTGACATTATTTTCAGTATTTATTTTAAATCTCAACGCTTAAATTGATTTAAGAAGGTCAAAGAATGTGCTCTTTTTTTCCCCTTACGCAGGGAGAATTGGGATGACCCTAAATACGAAGGAAGGAAGAACTGTCTTTGGTCAACTTTAAAAGGAGTCGGCAGTCACCTGTACCTTCCACAGAGCAACCACTGACGCCAATTCTGAATGTCAAGAGCAAGCAGAAAAATAAAATAAAAGCGACATGAAAATATGTGCTGTGTGCATGGGTCTCCTTCGCTGGCTGTGCGGCTACCCCGGTTTCCAGAACCGTCCCCCACCCCCAAGCCCTGCTGGCCACGCAGGTGGTACCCCCAGGGCTGCAGAGACCCCCCAGGGCTGCAGCCATACTGTATGTAAGCCAAGGGGTGTGTTCTTAGCGCTTGTCAAAACAATCCTGAAATCCCATTTTCCTTTAATAAAGTATGGTTTTGTCCTCCAGATGCATGCGTGAATAAGATGTCATCCCCTGTTTCAGTTCCGGATTGCACCCTGCTGATGTTCCTAGGCAGCAGGAAAATTACCTTATTGAAACATATTGCTGGCAGCGACCACGGGCCACATTCTGCATCAGTATTACACACATGACATATTCAGAGACCTTTGAGTAAGACTATGAATATCAAGTGATTGAAAAGATTATACCGGCTCGGGGCTTTTTCTTGGGGTAGAAAAGGTTGTGGTTCTGGGTGAGTGTCTTTCAGATCAATATCATTATGTCATAAAAACATGTCACAAAATAGTTTACTTCACAGCTTCCCCACTTGCCTGCTTTTCCCAGCCCCAAGGTCCGGGTGGAGTTGCTGCTGCGGTCAGTGACAGTTGTGGGGCCAGTCGTGCTTCTGTGTGTCCTGATGACCCTCAGATACATGCGTATTCCTGGTCCTTGGCACAGCCAGGTGTCCGAGGAAATCCCACGCAGGTGTGTCAGGAGACTGGGGCAGTTACACTCACCAGCATCCTGCACCAGCGGACATGTGGAGATGCCCGAGCACACGTGCACACACACATGCACACATATGTGCACATACACAAGAAGATGCAGAAGCATGCTGACTGCCCGTGAATGACCAGGTTTGCTAAAGCTGTAGGCAGAGGCTGAAGTTGGCCATCAGAGGTGCAGAGCATCCCCCGTGAGCTTAGCTCTCTGAGTCTCAGGTGTAGCGGCAGTGACCCCCACCCCCACTCCGCACTACGCAGACTTGGGAGGCCAGACCTGTGTCCCCACCAAGAGCAGAGCTGTGCCTTCCACCCCGCTGGTCCTGGAGTCCAGAGAGCTGGGGGTGGAGTGAGCCCCCTCCAAGAAGGTGATACCTTTGGGGAACAGCTCCAGAGAGGCCTTGACTGAGTCTCAGAGCCCCTTGGCCCCTGGTCACCCCGGGGCTGGGGCGTTTCTGCTACAGTCTCACATGAGGATGAGATCATGTCACTTCCAAAGTCAAGTTCTAGCCCATCCCTAATGGCTGCAACCACAACAGTGTACAGACACACATCAGTGTAGAGTGTACAGAGTTTACCAGTGTAAACTCTTGTTCTTTCACCAGGAAGAACAGAGACTGACTATCCACACCTCAACACACAGTTTTTCTCTTTTAAAAATATACAAATATGATCCAACAACAATTCACCATTGTTTGATCTCTCTCATTGTTCACACGTTATTTAAAGGAGAAAAGGAAAGCACTCAGAACAGAAATTGTCCAGTGGAAACAGGAATTGTGTTCTAGCAGGCCTTCCTCATGCAGAACTCGCGCTAGCGACCCATGCTGAGGAGAGGGAACCAGACAGAAACCTTCCAGAATGGGAGTGCTCGCCTCCGCAGATAATACTCTCAGGTTTTGCCTCTTTTTGAAGGAGAGTGCCACTTTCTGTCTTTCACAGATTTCACTTCCTATAGATTTCTTGTCGATTTTCACTTCCTATCTTTCTCTGTCCACTTTGTTTCTGTCATTCATCTACCTCGAGCGCATCTCTTTGTTTTTTCATTAATCTTGGCCTCCAGGCCAAGAGCTGTCCACTGCTCCCTCCGTGGCTGCTGTAAGGAGCCTCGGGCAGCAGGCCTGGCCGTCATGCTGTGAAGAGGCCGACAGAGACCCGGATTCAAAACCACAGAGACTTGCAGCCCCTCTTCGGCTCACCATGGGGCTGCCGCTTCAGTGATGGGCAGAGGATTGTCCTTTGGGGAAGGTAACCAGATCGCAGGTTCACTGAAACACTGCGTGTTGCTTTGTGCTGTGCTCCTTGGTGGCTGGGCTAGAAAGCTATTACTCCTGGGAATGCTTCGCAAACCCCGTCACCGCCAAGCCTCCATGCCTTCGGGAACCGTCCAGACCAGCTCCTGCCACTGGCTGGACGTCCTTGACAGCATCATCTCGTGGTCAGACACATCTGCCCCATGCGCGCATGGTCCTCTGGAGCTACCGCGTAAGGATCTGTGCAAGCAGCTGTGACCCGCACGATGACAGACAGTACAGAGCTGGGCGCACGTCAGCCCCTAGAAATGCGATCGTCTGTGTGTGAAGTCCAACCACCCTGAAGCCTGGGTCCCTTCCTCCGGATGAAATTCTAGGATGGAGAAAGCTGACCAGGGACCCAATGGCTCCTTCACTGAGGGATCCATCGAGGTGCCCTGTGACCACAAACACCGAAACCCCCCTCCTTAAAAAGTGGCTCCTCTCTGCGTTTGCTCTAAGTGTGTCCACCTCTGGGCGCCATCTGCACCTGGTGTGTTTGCTCTCTCTTCTGCTCACTTTATAGAAAGGAAAATCCCCTCCCTTACTTCCTCTGACTCTGAGAGATCAATGCGCTTCATGGTGATTTCATGACATCAGTGTTTATAAAGGTAAATCACTCTAGCATATCCCCTCCCCCAGAGGATGTATCTGGGGATGTTGGATTGTATTAAGTCCCCGCATAAATAGAGATGGTATCATCTTGCTCTCTTTTCCCAGAGTAAATGCTGGAGCTGGTCCAAGGCCCACATCAGCCCAGCAGGCTGGGCCCCAGCGAAAGCGCGGGCATCTCTGTGGGCTCAGTGCTGCCGTCCTCTTCTCTGCTTTGTTTTGCTTTTACTGTAAATCCTGAGCTTACCACGGGGGTGATGCAGCACCGGAGTGGAGGGTTATTCCCCCACCCTCAGCACCCAGCTCATGTGAACCGGTCACCAGGCACAGTCAGGGCAGCAGTGTCCTCTGTGTCCCCCGTTTGTGATGCGGTCCATCCCTCCTGCCCCGACGGTGCGCACACGATGGGGCCTTAGATCAGTCTGACACCAGGGCTCAGCTCTGCTTCTACCTCCTGCGCAGGGGGACGGAAAAGATACTCCAATCCCATGCTGCCCCCGGGACACAGCCCAGAGACCAGCACACACGCCTCTGGTCCACCAACACGGGTCAAGCTTCGAGAGGTGTTGGCGGAGCTCCCCCCGCGGGTGGGCGCCATGCCGCAGGGCAGCCAGGACCACTGTCGGTCCCTGAGGCGCAGAGAGCCTTGCTGCTCTGGATGAGGCAGGCTCTGATGTGTGTCGCTGGGGGTCAGGGGCGAAGAAGGGCCTCCTGCAGGGGCTGACATGGTAGTGAGAGTCCACGCTGATGACAGCAAGTTACAATTCCAAGGCTGGCTCTGCAGAAGCCCTCCAACCTCGGGGGGCAAGCGTCATGTAAGGAGGAGCGGAGGCGGCCTGGAGATGGAGAGGGCAGGGCCCGCCCTAAAGACCCCTCCCCGAGACCACCGGCAGTTCTTCTCCTGGAGACAAGGGAGGTTCAGCCACAGGGGACCTCACAGCAGGATCCTGGTCACATGGGTGATGCCAGGAAGTCTTACTGCAAAATATCCTTTTTTTTTTTCTTATTTGAAAAGACAAATTATTAGCATTTTTAAACAATTTCAATATGTTTAATGGCTGAAAGTTAAACTCAAACTGTTCCGCTCCCTGAATAAAACGCGAGGTCTGTAAACAGGAATCTTAAGTTACCCCAAGAGTACACTCATTTTAAATTTTACTTGAAAGCGGGATGTACGTTTATTACAATTTCAAACAAAATGCTAATGCCATTAAACAAATGAGGTTTAGGCAAATTAACTGCATTTTAATATTCTGAAAGCCTATGATATAGGACATTGTGTTACGAAACATTGGCCAGAAGTATCGGTTGCAAGTGGGGTTTTCATTGCTGTGAATCTCAGGAGAATATTTGTAATTAGTATCATTTGCCTAATACTTCAGGTTAATTAGAATATTTAATTGAATAGCTGTAATCTTCAGAGATGACTATATTATGATCAAATTAGCCCCATCCCGACGCGTGCTGATCACAGGACGGCAGCCCGCCTCACTTCTGCTAGCTATTTGGCCCTCTGGAGCGTTCAACAACATAAGAAAAAATCTGTTTCTTACACTTTTGAATTTTAATGATCCATTTGAACTCTGCCATCAACATTTAATTATTCCAGAAAAAAAAAAGTCCCAGCCATGACTCCCATATGGCATGTTGGCAAATACACTTGCCCGCAGAGGCGCCCGTACCTCTCCTGGCAGTTCTGCGGAGAGATTTAACACAGACTTTTCCCCCCGAATACGAGGCCCCTTTTTTTCCTTAATCGTGTTTGCAAATACAGACCAGATGAAGCTTCACAGAAGAGGTTACTAGGATACTATTGAGACACTGTGAGGAGCAGCTGAATTGAGTTTGAGGAGGTGACAACGGGTTTGATCCTGTAATGTCTCTGCCGGACTTTCTGCTAATATTATGTGCAGAAGGTCTGAGGAATCAGGTACCTGCTCGGCCAAACCTTGTTAGCCAAAAATGCCTTTTTGGGGGAAGACATGGGGGACAGGATGGGGAGATGTTTATATAAAAATCTTCATCCTGGCTTGAAAGATAGGGTCCCTGACCGATAGAGTTGCCGGATGCAACACACATGTATGTGACGTGTCTACACAAATAGCATCTACACTGCTGCTGCTTCAAACGTCTCCAGGATTAAATCATCATTATGGAGGGGTTCAGGAGGCGCAGAAACACATTTAGGGAGACTAATATAGTTTGTCAAAAGAGGATTCCAGACCCAGTGACACCTTCTGCAGCCCGGGGTCATCCTTGAGCAAATTAGGACTTGACGTGAAAGGAGAGGGGCCAGCCAGGCCGTGGCTGACCCACAGACACACCAGAGCCCCACAGCGTGGGCTCCCACAAGGGCCCGAGCTCCCGAGGTCAGTTCTACACATTAATCCAAAAAAAAGCTGAGAAGGGAAAGTGATGTAAATGTTGGAACAGCTCCTCGTGACACATATCCTCACTAGGTTTCGCTCCTTGCAGAGTGCTCGCATCATGAGCACAAATCCTCTTCATGGGGGAGGCAGTCTGGAGGAAGGGGCTGGAATACACTGCCATGGAACAGAACAATTAGGGTGTACAACCGCCCTCAGGATTTCTTCCTAGATAATATTTGTTATCCTTTTCACGAAGATCACACATCTTCCAAAAATTCCAGAGGAACAGCCCCAAAACACAGGAAGATGAGCTTTTGAAACAGATACTGTCTTTGCTCTGAAACTAAGAGAGGAGCTGAAAACAGAGAACCGATTTTAGCAGTGCTAGTAAACAACAGTAAGGATGAGAGTTAATTAGGAGCACATGTCATAATACAGGTTTTTGTTTTGATTTGCCCGTAATTCACAGTATTGGCAAAAGCAGGGTGTATTGGCATGTCAGCATACGATGATTCTGAACTGTGTTCACGTACAAATGCTCAATGACGTATTTAGCCAAATTCTTGAAGAGGTACTTGGCTGATAATTGATGCTATGAAAAAAAAAAGATAAGAGTCATAAAACCTGGATCTTTAATGAAAGGAAGAATAGTGCAATGTGAGTTGGAGGAAATCATCGAAGAGTGTTAACATGAGCCGCAGTCATAAGTGGCCTGGCGGTGGGAGGAGCCGGCGGGGAGACCTGAACAGACTCTGTCCAGGGCTCTCTGAGGGCTGCGGGGCCGGGGCTGAGCCTGGCTGCTCTCCGCCTGGAGCGAAAGCAGCCACACTTCTACTGACACCCGATTATCACAAATTCTGTTTCCAAATATCTTTCGAATAATAATTCAAAGTGCATTCTTAAGCAGCCGTTTAAAAGTGCCTTGAGAAAGCCTCTTCGTGCCGAGGGTGCTGCTCGCAGAAGTTAGCTTGGGTGAAATCTTAGAAAAATGGGCACAGAAGCAGCGTGTGTCATCAGCAGACGGAGCCTGACGTTACTCATCTCTAAATCTGGGCTTAATATTCTTTTTGGCCAAGCCAGTTCTACCTTCTGCAAGCTGCTGCTATATTTATGTAGATACATCAGAGCCTTCATAGGTATCTTTTAAAAAATTTTCCCACTCCTTAAATTTGTACAGCATCTGCCGAAGCCCATTAGAGGCAGCCGCCCGTCTCCAGCAGCAGCGCAGTGATGTACTATCTCCTCGGTGGAGGTGCTCCCCGCACACGCAAAATTCTTCCAGAATTAAAAAATCTGCTGCGCTAATTGTGGAACAAATTTTCACCAACCCTCTTTGAGAATCCAGCTCTAAGTATTCTCCCATCTATTAAACAGATGGCAGATAAGATTGTAAACATATTTGCTTCATATTGAATAGATAGTTTCTGGCATAATACTAATTAACAAATTAAATGACTGACTCTCTGCATCACATTAAAGTTAAAAGCACTTTGTAAGTTTGTCTTGGGTAGTTATTTACTTTGACAATAGCACGCAGTGAAAAACTGTTCCATGTTTCCCCAGCAACATTATGCAGTGAGCTGTTTTCTTTTTTAAAACTCCATATTTTATTATAATTCATTTGACTTTCATTACAGTCACTCATTACAAAATGTATGTGCATTTAATCCATTTCCGAGGGCTGCATATTTCCGCATCCCATCCGCCAGCTTCGTGATTATGCCTTCGGTTGGCGCGAGGACGCACAGCCAGGCTTCGCCGTTCCCCGTCTCTCAGTATTGAGGGGGGCTCTTCAGGAAAGAGGGCTCGGCAGTGAGCACTGTCTGCCGTGGCAGCCACGCGGTTGGGGACAGTTTCTGTGCGGCTTGCTTAAAGGGACACGGCTCCTTGCTGTTCTGCATCTTCACGGATGCAACTGAAATCGGTCCAGAGTGATGTAGATGCTGCCGCACGCCAAGCAGAAGAAACTGACAAGGTTTAGCTCGCTGGTCGTTCATCCGGGCTCCCATGAGCTCCTGGACAAAATGGGAGCAAAGCCACCCCCTCTTCCTGTCCTGGGGGTGTCGAGATTCCTAGATAAGTCACCTGGTCAAGTAACATCAGGCTAGGTACCATTTGGAGACGTTCACTCCAGAACAAAAGGGGGAAACATTTTGTTTGGATGGAGAAATGGGAAAATTTTCCAGAACGATCTCTATGCTTCAGAGCTTACATATCTTGTCAGAAAAAAAGACTTTAGCCTGAGTTTCTTGGCATTCATGCTCTTGACCTCAGTTTACATGCTTGGCGTATAGACTGTTTCAGTTTCTTATTGCAATTCTTTTTCTTGGTACACCTTACAGTGAAAAAGGAAAGCACTGCCTTACGAAAAAATAATCCGAAAAGTCCACATCCTGAGAGCCTCGCCAGCTGGGCGTAAATTCATGAAAGTAACATTTAGGCGAAGTGAACTTACAAAATAGGGCCACACCAAAGTCTACCTGAATCTTTTCATTTCTTGCGGATTTAGCAATAATTGGTGAACCAGTTACATCACTAGGTCATTGATCATCGGCAGATTCTCTCAGAAAATAAAATGCATGCATTATTTGGAAAAATTAATTTGCTATATCATAGAGGGAAAATTGGAGAAGGAAATGGCAAGCCAGTCCAGTACTTCTTGCCTGGACAATTCCAAGGACAGAGGAGTCTGGCAGGCTACAGACTATGGGGTCGCAGAGTCAGACACGACTGAGCATGCACATACATAGAGAGAATATGGCTACAGATTTTATTTATTTTCCAGAGATGCATAGACTTATAATTGAAGCATTTCCAAAGGAGGTAAAGAATCTTTCATTGGAGGTCAATGGTGTAAATTAAGGTGGTAATCACCAACCTCCAGTAACCATGCAGGAATCATTCATGGTTAAATGGCTCAAACAGAAAAGTGAACTCCAAATTATCTCAGTGTCCTGAGCGGCTCGAATTTCATAAATTAAGCAAAATGAGTCCACCTGCAAGCACCATCTCATATGCCTAGAATTCAAGTTCAGCTTGGGTTCATATATTTATTTTTCATCCCAGATACAGTTTTCAGCATGGATCAATTTAGGCTTGGAAATATTCTCCACAGAGGGTTATTTTCTTCCCGCTCTGCATGCTCTAACTTAGCGACATGACCGAGCAAGCTGACCGAGGGCTGACTGCAGAGGGGTCTCCCACGGATCAGGGTGGGTGTGTGAGTGACAGGCCCAGTGCACCCCTGGACTTCAAGACCACACGTATGACCAACATGAAAACACCTTTCAGTGGAAATTATAACTTCATTGTCTGCATACCATTTTTTATAACACCACATATTTTTAGGAAACTTTTTGTGTATGTAATAATTAACATAAACAAACGTCTTTGTCACATAGTGGGTGAAGATGACTTCTAGTTCTGTGGGAAATCTCTGGGAAGCAGGACACACTGGGCTGATCAGACCACAGAGGTGGGAGAGGCAGGTTTGCACAGCAGGAGCTGAACAGGAGAGAAGGCACCTGACTTCATGGGGGGGAGCAGAGCCTCTAAAAGCAGGGCCCGGAGTCCAAGACCGTCCTGGTATTTAAACCTCACCACTTCTTCCTTCCCGCCCTGTGCAGTAACCTACTTCTCCTCCAGAGCCCTGTCCGCTGTGCCGGGAAGAAAGGCTTTCAGTCTGACACTTGAGCTTGGTTCTCGGCTTTCGTGGGCGAACCGGATGATTCACTCAGTAAACCTGACCCCGATATTCATAAATAAGACGGTGAAGAAGGTACACACTCCCTGGGTCAGTCATGGTCTTAAGGGAAACAATACACTGAAAGATCTTGGTGTTTGTCTGTGTTTGTCAATTAAAAGAGTTTTTCTAATAAAACGAAGCCTGAGATTCGCTTTTCAAAGGATGCTGTGGGAAAGCAGATGCATTTGTGAAGTGCACAAGCCACGCTCAGACTCCTTTCATTCCCCAGTGGTGATGTTGTCTCGAGATCCCCTCAGAGTTTGTCAGAACGACTTAGGTCAGCTCTCCGCAAAGCAAGCTTAGCTCCTGTTTTCCAGTTGGTGGGTATTCTTGCAATCCAAATTGTTCACTATTATTGTTGACTTTTAATAAAACTGACCAGGTGACCTGTGATGGTGTGGTTCTCTCGAGGGGGAGGATTAGGCAGGGGGCCACACAGTGGAGATGGAACCAGCTTTGGCAAAGCAGGTTTTAACTGTCTCTTTGCCCCATGAGCTGTGTGATCTTAAGTCAGTGACTACGCCTTCCTGGAAAGCCCACTTCGTTTGTTAAATGAGGACCTGAGCCAGCTGATAACCAACATTTGCTCTACACATTTTCCTCATTTAAGAAACTGGAAAAGGGTTATTTTCTTTGAAAGATGCTCAGAGTATTGACTGACAGGTCAAGCATCTCCTGACAGCCCCATATGTTTGACTTCTTCTCTTGAGCAGGTCAAGTCGGTTTGTAAGAAGGATGTGACATCCTAGCAGCATGATGTACTTTTTTATTTGAATGTGAGATAAGAAAAAAAATTATTTCCACTAGTGACGGTAGCTTTTCTCACTTTCTGCATTCTCCTCCCTTTGGTATAATCCACAGGAGAGGACTCTCCCTCCCCCATGACACACTCAGAAAGTTAATGCTCATCACAGCAGAAATCATGAACGCAGATAAACCACAATGACTAAGTCAAATATCTATCATCTCTCTGTGCGTCCTTCCATACTGCAGGCCAAAGAATCACAACGATTGAATTTACATTATGTCCAATAATTGTTTCAGTTGTATTTTAAAGGTAGCATGAAATACTACAGAAGGTTGGATAATTTGGAAAATAGAGGGAAAAATGAAGAGAAAAACACAAAGTTAAAATATGTCTACATGTGGACTCTTAGGAATGCCCAACATGTTTTGTTTGAAGAAGTCCTGAAAGAAGCTAGACTGCTGGAACAGGGTTTCCAGTGCTAGTAATATGTTCATGATCCCCTAGCAATTTATAAAGAAAATGATAAAACAAAGATTCACAATTAGTAGAGGATCGAGAACTGTTCTTCAAATAATGTAACTATTGGCAAGGAAACGATTTTCTTGTCTTGTTTTGTTTTTAAATAAAACAATTTCCTTCTGATATGGTAGTATGCTTATAAGCCTATTACATTTTCAAAAATGATGAGGAGGCAGATAATATATTACCTTTGGGGAAATAATTGACAGCTAATCAAAACTTCCAAGTAAAATATGTCTATCAACGTCACAAGTTATCTATTTGCAAGACACCTACATTTTCTAAGTGGCATCAGATGTCGGGTTTGAGTGTATTATTAAAGATGATACTTATGAAGACTAGAGTTGTGAAATGATCTGTGATGCCTTGAATTTAAGATTTTGTTCCAAGCAATCCAGGAAGATCTCAAATCTAGCTAAAATAAGAATGTGTATGAACTATTTAATTTTATTTATAAAAAAGAGTGGGAAGATACATAATAACCCACAAATATGTGTCCTTTTAAAAATGAAATGACTGAATCTGGACAAACTGGAGAACAATGACGCAATCATTTTATTTAATTCCAATGAAAAACGTTAAATGAGTTCAACTACACTAATAAATGATAAAAAAAAATTAATGCAACTAAATAATAAAGAGATAAATAAAAATGAGACAACAAGATAATTTGGTTATCTGGTTTGGTTTGAGGATGTTTGTTTAGGCTTGAAATAATTCCTACTTTCCTGAGTAGATCTGCTCAGTAACCAGATTGATTCTACTTTACTCAAAATTGACTTAGTCAAGACAGTTTCAACCTGGATTATATTTCCTTTTTCTCTTAATAATCTTGTACAATTCACTGTGATTCCATAATCTTTGTATTAATGAAAGCATGCATAAATCATAAAAGAATGAAAAGAAATGATTTACTTTTTTCTTCTTTTCTTCTTTTTTTGACTGCACCACACAACCCCTGGCAATGCCGTGTTCAGTCTGCTTACATGAGCAATATGCAGTGCCGAGTCCTAGCCACTGAACCACCAGGGAATTCAGGAATCTTTAAATAGCATTCTAGGAAGTGTAACTTTTTATTCATATAAAATGCAAGTTCTAAATTAGATGGTTTAAAGAGAAAAGTTATTATTTTTAATGATGATCAGTATTTCTATTCACTTTTCAGAATCTAAATTTAAGTTCACTCTATTGAAAGTGAAATCTGTGAGCTTATTATGAAATAAAATTAGATAAAATAACACTATATAAAATTATTTGCTTTGGTAATGATACTAAAAATGAAAATTTGGGGGAAATAGCATTATGGTAAAAATAATCTTACCTAATTACAAAGCCTTTTAAGCACCAGTGTGTCTAAAATTGGATTTCATGCAGGCATAACTCATAATTTCATTCAGGTAAGGTGCGGTATCGGAGAAGGCAATGGCAACCCACTCCAGTACTCCTGTCTGGAAAACCCCATGGAGGGAGCAGCCTGCTAGGCTGCAGTCCATGGGGTCGCTAAGAGTCGAACACAACTGAGCAACTTCACTTTCACTTTTCACTTTCATGTATTGGAGAAGGAAATGGCAACCCACTCCAGTGTTCTTGCCTGGAGAATCCCAGGGACGGGGGAGCCTGATGGGCTGCCGTCTATGGGGTCGCACAGAGTTGGACAGGACTGAAGCGACTTAGCAGCAGCAGCCGCAGCAAGGTGCAGTGTTCCACCAATGGAAATAAGAGCTGTGCTTGCAAAAATTTAATATTCTATATTACACAGAATACTGAGCTGTGAAATTTAGTGAAAAAACTACTATTGGCTATAAAAGGTTATTTTGGCATAATAGTACACACTTCCATCATCAAGCATACATGACAATTGAGCATTAAAGAGTTCTTTTAGGTATCAACCTAAGCGTCCTGTGATAAAATCAAATATGTTCTAAACAGTTCAGTTGCTCAACTGTGTCCGACTCTTTGCAGCCCCATGGACTGCAACACGCCAGTCTTCCCTGACCATCACCAACTCCCGGAGCTGGCTCAAACTCATGTCCATCGAGTTGGTGATGCCATCCAACCGTCTCATCCTCTGTCACTCCCTTCTCCTCCTGCCTTCAATCTTTCCCAGCATCAGGGTCTTTTCCAACAAGTCAGTTCTTCGCATCAGGTGACCAAAGTATTGGAGAAGGGAATGGCAAGCCACTTCAGTATTCTTGCCTTGAGAACCCCATGAAAAGGCAAAATGAAGTTCTAAATAATGCCTCCACATTTTGTTTCTTTTTGAATATTATTTAGAGATATTTAACAAAACCCTTTAAATCAAACCCTTAACAACAAATCAAAGCTTTGTCAGAAAACTTCAGTTTTTGAAGCTTTGGTGAACTGCATCACAAATCACTCCTTAAAAAAAATAAAAAATAAAAAACTTGCAAAGAAGAAGACAGAAATATGTCCATAAAGTGAGACAGGAACTGAGTAAGGTAAATGCCACCCATTCAGGGAGTTTACAAGATTTAGTTTTAGAATTTATTAATGATATTTGGCATAGCTTAATTTATAGTAAGTCATTTCTGATGGACCTTCTACAATAGTCATTAATATCCTGAGTGCAGGAGAACAAAATTGAGAGCACGTATGATTTTACATCATCTGAATTTGGAAAAATTTACTCAGAATCATTAACAGACTACCTTAAAAGCAGAGCTTTTATTATGTGCTGTTCTATTTATGAGGCTTTTTTGTTTGCTTGATTTTTGCCCCTAAATAAAGAGGGAAAGGTAGTAATTGAGAAAACCTAGAGGCCAAAATATGTATACATTTCAATATAAAAAATAGAATTAAGAATATCTTCCATTTAGGAGAATTTTTTGGCTTACCAAGTATCTCTGTATTAAAAAGAGAATTTTCTAAAAAAAAAAATGGTTAATGGAAGAGTCCATTGAAAATGTCAGTAATTTTAATCATATTAATCATAAATTCAACTTTTGAAGAATAACTGAGAGAAATTATATAAAAATTCAAAATAATATGAGATTTAAAAAAAAAATCATCAGAACAATCTGAAGACTTTGGTATGGAGACAGATATGCCTTAGAAATTGATCATTTCATGGACATGTCCCAAGAATGTGCAATTATACTGCTTATGCTTATTTAAAGCATTAATACCCAATGCATTAGTAAATTAATAAATTTGTTATGTATAAATAATTAATATATTGTTCATATATAATATTCAATGTTAATAATAATTGCTAAAGGTTTGCTTTCCATTATGAAAATATGTCTATGTTTCAATAAAAGAAATAATTTAATTTTATAATAGTTTTGAATAGAACTGTTTTATGGATTAATCAGTAAAATTAAAATAAATTGTCAGTCAATAAATAAACACTCTAGTTACATAATTTTACTAGCTTTTATCATTCCCTTTTACTCTAAGAAATGTTCCTGCTTGGATGGTAAATTTCATGTTCATGTACTTACACACTGGACCTGGTTCCAATAAGAGAAAGCACCTGAACTTCTGTTTTCAATTAGGATCTAGGGAGAAACAAGAGACTATTGCTTCTACTACAACCATGAGTTAGTTATTTAATTTGGATAAAGCTAGAAAACCATAGTTTTCATACCTATCAGAGAGCTAGAGATGCATAGAAAGCTACAGAGACATAAATCTGGAAGTTAATTTCTCTTTTCTAAGCAAGAAAATAAGAAAATGTTCTTTCGCTTCTGGTGGAGCAATATGAGAAAGAAAACGCCAATGTACTTGGAGATTAAGGAGAAGCTGGAGGAAATTTTAAAAGACTTTTATTGACTGTGTGTAGTCTGGTATGAAAGTTTAAAATCTTGATAATCCTGAATTAACTTTTCCAAAAACTAGGAGAATATGACAGAGAGAGATTTGCCAAAGGTGCAAAAAGACTTCCCAGCAATTCAAAAATCTGAGGGCTAACCTATACAGAAGAAAAAGACCTCACATGATTCAGAAAGATGGCAATTTGACTAAGACAATGACGAAATCATTGGAGCTTCACAGTGCTCAGATTTCAAGGCCAGAGGACGTTAAGTTCATCCTTCTTCCAAAGCCTTCTGAAAGCAATGTTGATCAAAATCTAACTAAAGCTCCAACAAAGAAATTTACCAAATTCAACAGCAGTTTAGGTGGACAGGGCGCCCACACTCCGAGCCCGACGTCACTTTCTGGTCTGTTCAGCTGCTGGTTTGTCGTTGTTCGGTCGCTCAGTCCCGTCCAACTCTCTGTGACCCCAAGGACTGCTGCACGCCAGGCTCCCCTGACCTTCACTGTCTCCCAGTTTGTTCAAATTCATGTCCATTGAGTTGGTGGTGCAAGTACTATTTATTTTAGTCTCAGTTGTTATCTTATATACAATGTCTGAAATGTACTAAAAAATTAGAAGACATGAGAAGTGAATGTACATGTTACTGAACTGTGTCGTTAAGACATGGATTTTAAATCACTGCGAGATAGTGGAAAAACAGAACATGTGAAAAGATGAAGTTTACCAGAGATTTAAAACTATTTTTAAAAATTTGAAGACAGTAAATTTGAAGACAGAACAATATAAATTACCCAGACCAAAAACACAAAGAAACATCATAATCAAGATAATTATGGGAAAACAATGATAATAATAAGAGGACTGAGAGTCTGCGGTTTGAGCAGTGATCTTCCTTCACTGAAGAAGTAATTGGAGACCCGGAAGGAGAAGAGAGTGAGGAGGGCAGAACCAGTCTTTGAAGAGATAATGGTGATAATTTTTTAACACTGATGAAGAAAATCAACCCATTGATCCAGAAAATCAATGAAACCTAATGCAAAAACCGGAAACAAAACAAAACCTGCTTTAAGGCATATAATATCTGAACTTCTGAAAAATAAAGAACATGAAAAACAGTGTAAACGAAAATACAAAAGGAAACTTTTTACCATTGGGGGAAAAATAAAAAGCAGAGGCAAGAAGGCAATAGCTCGACAAATTTAACTTCTGAATGACTTAAAAAAACTCTCAAACCAGAATTTGATTTTTAGCAAAAATATCCTTCAAAAGTGAGTTATTTTCAGATGAAAAAAACCGAAGTTTGTGACCAGCAGATCTGCCTTAGAAACACCAACATCAGTTCTTCTGACCAAAGGGAAATCACACCAGATCTTTAGGAGGAACAATAGGTAAATAAAAGCCCACTTTTATTCAATTCTCTCATTTTCTTTAAAAGTTACATGATTCTTTAAAACAAAACTTTATATTTTATATAAAGTAGTATAATTGTAAACCCAGATGAACAATGAGAAAAGATGCATACTGTAATCTCTAGAAAAATAGTTATAAAAGCAACATAAAATACAGTTAAAAACAAAAAATTAGAATTAAAATAGACTACTACAAATATTCAATTATGTCAGTGAAGCTGGGAAAAATGAAACAAACGCAAAGGGAGATGGCACTATAGAAAACAACTATCAACACAGTAATCCTGAGTCAAACTATGCTACATTAACTGTATCTACCTTTGACACTCCAGTTGAAAGACAGAGAATGGTGACCCAGGTGAATGGAACAGATTTTCAATTTGCTGTTGAGATGAACACAGGTATGACCTAGAAAGTGTTAAAAGCTCACTGCACAACTAGGAGCTCTCTAAGTTAACATCTTCTTGGTCACAATGCTTATTTAAAAAAAAACAAATAATATAAATGTGCTTACTTGAAGATATATATAAATTCTATTATATATTGCATACTTTATTATTATCACTAAAACACAATTCTGTATCAGTTTTAAAAAGGGCACCCATAAGCATTTTAAAGCCTTTTAGAGCAGTTAAGGGTTAGAGTAAACCCGTGAGGAAGGTACATAAATTTCCTACACACCCCTTCCTCTTGATTATCAACATTCCCTGCCAGAACGGTGAATTTGCTACAAGGAATTTTGTGTAAAAAGTCATCACACTACCCAAGGTTACCTGGGTTTTCTCCTACCTTATCTCTAGAAGTTTTATAGTTTTGTATTTTACAGCAGTTTTTTGCAAGAAGTAAATTGTACAGAATTGCAGGCACGTGGTGATAATAAAAAGCAGACAAAGTAAAAGACAGCTTTATTACTAGTTCCAAATTCTCTGCAGGTAATGCACACTCTTATAACCTGCAACCATGATGGACTATTCCCTCAGCCCTGCCTTCCTGAGTACAACGGCTGCTACTGCTGCTGCTAAGTCGCTTCAGTGTCCGACTGTGTGACCCCATAGACGGCAGCCCACCAGGTTCCGCCGTCCCTGGGATTCTCCAGGCAGGAACATTGGAGTGGGTTGCCATTGCCTTCTCCGCCTGATTACAACACCTGCAAGCTATACAGGTCCACAAACTCCAAATGAAGGAGTCTTTTGGGCCTAGAAAAGAGAACAACAGTCTCAAAGGCCCCTTGCTGAATCATCTAACTTCGGAGAAAACAAAACAGAATTTTAGTTCCACCCTGATCCTCCAGGCCGGTTGCATCTATCTGGTAGTTATCAACCCCTGTCCAGAAACCTTCCACCCCCTACACCTGCCCAGAAGACTTATCACCTCCTGCCCAACTACAAATGTCATCTCAACAAAAGAATACTCAAAATATCCCGCCTGATTAACGTTTCCCTTATCGCTTCCACAAACCTCCCTATAAGTATGAAGCCTCCCTGGTCCCTCTTGGCACTCAGCCTGGTCATTAGGCTGACTGTCGCCCCTCCTTGCCTGAATAAAGGTAACCTACTTCTGTCGAGGTCGTCTTTCCTTTTCTGCCTCGCTGGAACTATGCCTTACACCAAATCTCACTTTAGAAACCCTTTTACGTGGGAAGTTTTTTGCTTGTTTTTAATTCAAAAATTTGAGTTGGTGCTATTTCTAAGTCTATCCAACACCCTTGTCATTTCCCTATCTCAATCATAACAGGTAAATTTTCACTTGTCTACTTAATGTCCTATCATTTATTGGGCTTCAGTTGGACTCACAAGACATTCACATCTTTAAGGACAGGGGTACATCTATAGCTCTCTATCTCTATCTATCATTGGTGTATCTACCTGCTGCTGCTGCTGTTCGGTCACTCAGTCGTGTCTCTTTGCAACCCCGTGGACTGCAGCATGCCAGGCTTCCCTGTCCTTCACCAAGTCCCAGAGTTTTTTCAGCCTCATGTCCTTTGAGTCAATGATGCCATCCAACCATCTCATCCTCTGTCGTCCCCTTCTCCTCCCACCCTCAGTCTTTCCCAACGTCAGGGTCTTTTTCAATGAGTCAATTCTTCTCCAAAGTACTGGAGCTTCTGCTTCAGCATCAGTCCTTCCAATGAATATTCAGGACTGATTTCCTTTAGGACTGACTGATTTGATCTCCTTGCTGCCCAAGGGACTCGCAAGAGTCTTCTCCAGTACCACAGTTCAAAAGCATCAAATCTTTGGTGCTCAGCCTTCTTTATGATCCAACTCTCACATCCATACATGACTACTGGAAAAACCATAACTTTGACTATATGGACCTCTGTCAGTAAAGTGAAGCCTCTGCTTTTAAATATGCTGTCTAGGTTTGCATAGCTTTTCTTCCAAGGTGCAAGCATCTTTTAATTTTATGGCTGCAGTCACCATCCATAGTGAACTGTGAGATAGTACATTTTGATTGTTTAAGCTTCCAGTCCTTTGTTCTGGCAGCCCCAGACAATTAAGGCAAAATGGAGCAGCAGGAACTAGTGAGCACTTTGATTGGGAGTGTGGTCATCACAGAAATTGCAAGAACCGTCTGCTGACTTTTTCCCAGTTAAACACCCTCACTACATCCCAGCAATTCCACTCTAGGAAAGGTGCTTATACAAGGTGGGTGCACATGTGTGTCCGGAAGGTCAGAGTGTGGGGAGCAGTGAGCCCAAGCAAGTGTTTGAGGCAGAGAGGGTGTGCTGTTAGCAGTCCCGCGGGTGCCCAGGCGGCTGCTGGAGGAGGCGTGCAGAAGCCGAGACCCAGGCAAGGGCCGCCCTGAGCAGAGGGGCATGGGGCAGTAAACTCACACACAGGCTGATACCTTCTAACTCCGTGAGGACACCTTCTAACCCCTCACAATTCCCTCTGCGAGTACACTCATGCTTGTCAGAAATACAGATTGCTGGAAACACTTGGGCTGGTGAAAGTCATGAGAGAGCAATTTGTTTCTCGAAGACACACATCATGGCATTTGAAAGTAGGCAGGATTTTCCTTCATGTCATTGGGTTCTACTGTCCCGTACACAACTGCTCCCATATACAACTGTGCCCAAACATGGCTGCCCGTACACAACCGTGCCCGTACACGACCATGCCCGAACACGACTGTGCCCGAACACGACTGCGCCCTTACATGACTGTGCCCATACAGGACTGTGCCCTTACACGACTGTGCACAAACATGATGGTGCCCGAACACGATGGTGCCCAAACATGACTGTGTGCAAACACGACCGTGCCCTTACACGACCGTGCGCTTACACAACTGTGCCTTTACACAACTGTGCCCGAACATGACTGTGCACGAACATGACCGTGCCCTTACATGAGCATGACCGAACACGACTGTGCCCATACACGACTGTGCACAAACACGACTGTGCCTGTACACGACTGTGTGCAAACATGACTGTGTGTGAACACGACTGTGTGTGAAAACAACTGTGCCCAATCACAACTGTGCCCAAACATGACTGTTCCCGATCACAACTGTGCCTGTATACAACTGTTTCCATAGACAACTGTGTGTGAACTGTGCCCAAACACAACTGTGCCTGAACATAACTGTGCATGTGGTGGATTTTCTCAGAGTCTCTCCACAGTTTACAGATGGAAGGAGCACGAGGGAGAGCATTTCCATCACACCACGAGACCTGGCCTCCACACCACAGCCTAGTTTGGGGCTCTGTTCTGTGACCATTGGCAAATCCTTTCACCTCTCCTGGTTCCTGAAATTGTCAAACAACTGAGATTACCTGAGGGAGCATCACGGCTCTGTTCAATCGAGCCTCGAGATGCTCAGAGAATCTCTTGTCTTCAGGAGAAACTATCTCAAACTAAAATGAACAAGAGGTTTGAGTGGATATGGACACCCCACTTTGGCAACAGTCCTAGCAGGGCTTCAGTTAAAACCTCACCTTCCGTGAGAAGCCAGGAACATCAGTGTGCCTTAAAAATTTCCGCCCAACATCCGGATACAGCACACGCCTTCTGTGTAGCACTCAGAGGCCCTGTGACCATGATCCAGTTGCTTCAAAACCTCCAACCTCTGACATTGTACGAGAAGGAGAACAAAAAGTGTGACAGATGCTCCATCTCTCTAAGACCCTCTCAGCCTCCTCTGCCCTGTAACCTGGAGGCGCTTCTGCTCACAAACTCCCGGGTCTTGAAGAGTGGAGAGAATCCCCCATCTCCCCCCAGTGGTCCTGGGGAGCCCCGGCTGGGAGCAGCTGTCTTGTGCGCCCCCATTTGGTCTTGAGGCTTCAGGTCCCCTACCCGCGCCCCCCACTGCTCTTGCCGCCATATTGATCGCCAACCGGTTTCCCTGGACACCAGCTGTCCCGGGGCTGCACCAGGGTGCAGACGGTTCTCGGGCAGAGCAGCGGGAGCCCAGGGCCCTGTGGTTGGCGCGCGTGCAGTCTGGGCGTCTCAGGCCCCAGACTGCGGCGGAGATCAATGCCGCAGCAGGGGTCTTCATTGTATCTGTGATGGTTTTGAACATTAGTAACAGTAAGGGCAGATTGAGGAGGAAAAACAGCTTCCGGAGCTGCACAGAGAGACAAGTTGACCTCAAGAAGTGAAGGGCTAAATGATTTTCCTGGGCTCTGGGGTGATCACTCCTCGCCCCCCCTACACACCTTTACCTCCTTCCATCCCTAGCTGCTGTGCCCCTGGTGCTCCTCGAGCCAAGGAGAGGACTGTAAAAAAATCTGGCAGCAGCTCCATAATTTTTCATATCAGAAGCATGGCAATCCAAGAGCTGCTGGCCAGCTTTGGGCATCCCCAGTGGGCAATGAGCAAATCCACGGTGCTCTGGTTTTCGCTAAAGCAGCGCAGCATGCTCCAAGCTCGGAACGGCGCTGCCTCGGTGTGAAAGGAACACGCACCAGCCGTGGGAGGGGGTGTGTGTGTGTCTTTAATCAGTTTCTGCACATCTGTCTTTACACAGTTGGACTCCTTCACAAAAGTCACCCTAACTACCTTAACATATGTAGAGCCAAATTAAAATTACTTTATCAATCTTGCATTTTCAGCTTTACCATCTTTGGGGTTATTTTCCATCCATGTGTTTCATTATTTCAGTAAAGTCGTCTTGTCTCCCTAACTGAGAGAAATCAGCCAGTAGAAGCCAAGTTAAATTGGGGTTGGGGGCGGGAACGGAGAAGTGGAAAGAGAAAATTTAACGTACACAGGCATTTCCATCTCTTGTCCACACTCTCATCTAAAGGTTTTACAAGGTTTTCATAGTCACCAGTTTCTTTCTCTTTTACTGAACAGTATATTTTCCCTGAATTGAGCCCTTTCAACAAATTTCTTTCCGAGTCAAAGTGGGATTTTGAATATAGTGTAAAAAAGAACATTATCTTTTGTATACAAAACAGTCATTTTTTTAATAGCAGTAACACTGCCCCCACGTGATTTCATAAAGGTTTTTGTGTCCAGGCTCCTTTTCCAACATGTCCTTAAAATGGTCAAGCACACCTTTACCTACAGACAGCAGTACCTGTGTCAATGATGGCAAGATGGAAGAAACAAAATACAGGGTGAATGTGATTCTTGAAAGGATAAAATACAAATAACACAGATGTTAAAAACAAGCATCCAGCTGGAACGATGAGGTACAAACTTGTCTGGAAAGTTTCTGTATGATTCGTTTTACTATATCTTAAGCAGCTTATCACTTGTGAAATAGAAATTTACCATGACATTTTCTTATTCTTTCAAATTTTACAGGCAAGGATGAGGTGTATTTTATTCCAGTTGCAACTTCATCAAATCAAAACAGTTTCTGGATAGCAATTAGAACATAGGGAAAACAGCTATAAAGGGCCCTCAGCATACGCACAAGCAGTGTAGTGACCACACCCCGTACAGGTGGGTTTTCTTCAGTTGACATCTGAGTTCCTTTACCTCTCAGTGCACGTGTTAAGATGCTCAAGAAATGTGCTAGCTAGCCGGGAATAGTTAACCCCTTCCAGGAACTAGCTAATGACTTTAAAACATCAAATTTAAAAACAAATCAATAGAAGAAAAGGGGGAAGGAATAATATTTTTCTTGGAGAAATTTAGTTTAACTTGATTCTAAATGACTGCCAAGATGCACTTAGCAAAGCTGCCCCAACAGTATCTGAGAAAGATGACCTTGCCCCGTGTTTCTTGCATTGTAAAATGATCACTCCTCCCAATTCAGCTACGATTGTCAGCAACCGGAGGTGCAGGTTGGACCAGGCAGTGGAGACCCATCGTCACCACCAGCCTGTGTTCTGTGTGAAAATGCCCGTCTCTCTATTTCTGCTCCTGTGATCAGTGTCCACGTGTCTCCCGACTTGTTACCAGTCAAGCTGCAATACTGCAACTTCTTGCTCTCATTGACTGGACTCCTGGGCAGGTATCTGTCTAGGATGAACGGCCAGAAAGAAATGGAGCTTCAGGGTCACGAAATCGGCTGGATGATGCCAAAATTGTCTCCAAGGTGATGGTGCCAGCATGGTTCTCACCCGTGGAGCCAGTGTCCTCCAGACCCAACTTCACCAACAAGTAGCACTGTCAGACTTTTTAACTTTTGCCAATCTGGTGGGTGCAAATGGTATCTCATTATTGTTTTAATTTGCATTTCTCAGATTACTAATGAGGTTAAGCATCTGTTCCTGTGTTTATTCACCATATTTTTTTTTCTCTGCTGTGAACCTATTAGGTTGTTTGCCTTTTTATTACTGATTTGGAGAAGTTTTTTATAAACATATTTTGATGATTAATCCTTTGTTAATTAAATGTGTTGCAAATCTGTACTCTCAATTTATGACTTATCTTTTCCCTGCTTTGTTGTGTACTTTTTGACACAGGATTTCTTAATATAGTTCAGTTTCTTGTATTGTTTTAGCTTTCTTTTCTTTTGAGGTTTATGTCTCCTGGGACTATTTTAATAAATTTTCCACTACTTCAAGGTTGCAAAGTTATTATACTGAGTTTTCTTATGATACCTTTAAAGTCTGTGATTCATATTGGTATCCTTAATACACTGAAATTGATTGTGGTTTGTGGATGGGATGGACTGGGGTGAAATTTCATCCCCCCCCCCCCCACCATGGAAAGCCAGTTTTCCAGCACTGGTTATTAAATAGTCCAGTCTATTCACTGCTTTGTGATGCTACCTCTTTCCTATGGCAAAGTGCATTTTTACAAAAAGTGAAAAGCATTTGTCATAGATATACAGTGAGCATTTGTCAAAGATGTAGTAAATCTTTCATGAGGGAACCACCAAGATGTGGAGCTCATTCAAAGGAAGATACAAGAACTGATACTGTGGTCCTTCAGTTGGGTATAAAGTCAGACCCGTGTCAGAGGGTCATGTTAGATACAAAACTGGCCACCAACTTACAGGGAGGTACAGCCTTCCACTTCAGAGTCATCTTATCTTCTGGATGGAAATCGCTGCCGTTCCTTCTAGACAAAACCATCTACATTGTTCAGTTTCTTCCAAGTCTCACAGATGGCATCTGAGTCCTTAAATGAGAGTCAAGTCACAGGAGATTTCTGAGACAGACTTCTTAGATGACTCTGTGGCTACTGGTTCTCCAACTTGAACTAATATGCTGATTAATTCATTCATGGAGTTTTTAACTCCAAATATTACATAACTTCTCACATAAATTAAAACTTCTTTCCAATATTTCTGTTGTTTCAGTTATTCTCATATTTCTTTGTCAGACCCTTTTATATTACTTTCAGTAATTTTTTAAATTAATAGACTTTATCTTGTAAAGCAGTTTTAGGTTTAGGGGAACAGAAAGTACAGAGAGCCAGCCTGCACCCTCGTCCTTGCCACAGACACATCTCGTGGAGGTGTGGTTCTGTCACTGATAAGTCAATACTGATGCATCGTTAATAACTAACAGCCCTTAGGTTTCCCTCTTGGTGCTGTACATTCAATGTACAACAAACTAGAAATGCACACATTTATAATGACATGTATCCACTGTTATAATATCATGAAAAATAGTTTCACCGCCCTAAAACTCCCCTGCTTTCCACTTATCCCTCCCTCTCCCAGCCCTGGCAGCCCCCGATCATTTTACGGTCACCCTCGTCTCGCCTTTTCCAGAACAGAACATCATATGGCTGCAATCAGCATTTCAAGTCTTGTTTCTTTGCTTGGTAATTATATCTAAGGTTCCTCCCTGGCTTTTCATGACTTGAGAGCTCATTTCTTTTTAGCTCTAAATAATCTTCAGTTCTCTGGATGGACCACATTTTTATTTATCTATTTACCACCTGAAAGGCATCTTGGCAGCTTCCACATTTTGGTAATTAGGAATAAAACTATCATAAATACCTGTGTGCAGGTTTTCATGTGGAGATAAGTGGTGAATTTTCAGGAATACTTTTGTTATTTTTACATAAAGCTAAGACAATTTTCTATGAGTCGGGTATGGAATTGCCACAAAAAACACAGAATGCCCTTTTAAATCTGAGTTTCAGCTAAACAATGAATACATTTTAATATACATATTTCATAGGACATTTTTATATTAAAAAATAGTTCATTTACCTGAAATTCACTGGGTATCCTACACTTACCACTAAGTCTGGTAGCTCTAGTCAATATACTTTTTAAAACAGTCCACTCTTTCCTTAGGGTTCTCTCATTTCAGATCTGCAGGGGCCTTAGGGCTGACCATGGCCCCTCAGACCTGGTCCCTCTATAGGAAGTCTGCTGTTTTTCTCTGATATAAACTGTGGGAATCTAAACCTGGAGGTAAATTTCACAAAATCATGGGACCACCCCCGCCCCCATGCCTGGGACCTCCTGGAATTTGTAATTCTCAGACTCGTCCAATTCATCAACCACTGTTCATGGTTTTCCATCCTGGCAGTAGCTCCCATGGTGGCTTCTATTGTGTGCCTGCTCCAAGCAGTTGAGATATCTTGCCATAAAAATCTAGAATAATTCTGTTGGTATCTACAAAGCAGGTTGCTAGGATTTTAATAGGAATTTTATTAAATCTATAGATCAAATTGGAAGCAATCGGCATCTTATCAATATTGAGTCTTCCAATCTAAAACAAAATATCTCTGTTTAATCGTATCTTTAATTTCTTTCATCAATTTTGAATGTGTCCACTTATAAATACATATTTTGCTAGATTAATGCTTAAGAATTTCATTTTTTATGCTATTTTAAATGATATTTTTATTTGAAATTCCCATTGTTCCTTGCTGGTATAAGGGAAAGCTATTAGCTTATGTATTGTTGCTGTTCAGTTGCTCAGTCCTGTCCAATTCTTTGTGACCCTATGAACTGCAGCACATAAGCCTACCCTGTCCTCCATTATCTCCTGGAGTTTGTTCAAACTCAGGTCCACTGAGTCAAAGATGACATCCAGTCATCTCATCCTCATCTCATCTCGTCTCATCTCCTCATCGTCCCCTTCTTCTCCTGCCTTCACTCTTTCCCAGCATCAAGGTCTTTTCCAATGAGTCAGTTCTTCACATCAGGTGGCCAAAGTATAGGAGCTTCAGCTTCAGCATCAGTCCTTCCAACGAATACTCAGGGTTGATTTCCTTTAGGATTGACTGGTTTGATCTCCTTGCTATATTAATCTTTATTCTGCGTTTCAAACATTGTCCAGTTGAGTTCTCGCTGAATGTCCATCTCTTCTCACCTTTGGTGGGCCTACATGGTTGTTACCAGATTTATTGCTCTTCTTAAGAACTTCATTATAAACTGATTTTTATATACTGTTGACCAATTTTCAGTATATTTTATTTCTCCTTTATTTGTATTTGTTTCCTTATTTTTACTTTGGGGTTTAAATTATTCTTTCTCTAGTTTCCTAAGGCTTAGATCATGATTTGAAGTCTTTCTTATTTTCTCATATATGCACTAATTGCTATACATTTTCCTTTAAGCACTGCTTTTGCTGCATCTCATAAATGTTGAAGTTTATTTTTATATTAACTAATTATAGTTTTAAATTTTTCTTTTGAGACCCTCTTCACTGACACATGTTATAATAGATACGTTTTTCTTTTTCCCAAATATTTTCACATTTCCAGCTATCTGTTTGGTATTGATTTCTAGTTTCTGAACATACTTTATTTCATTTCTGTTCTTTTTAAAATGTGTTTTATGGTCCAGAAGTTGATCTAACTTGGCGAATGTTCCATGTTAACCTGAAAAGAATGTGTATTCTCATGTTGTTGGATGGAGTATTCCATAAATTCCAATTAGATTAAATTGATTGCTAGTGCTACTCAAGAAAACTGTATGTTTATTGATTTTCTGCCAGCTTGAAATATCAATTACTGAACAAGGGGTGCTGAAGAGTCCACCTGTAACAGTGGTTTCTCCAGTTCTTCTTGCAGTTCCACAGGGCTTTGCCTCCTGTGTTTTGATGCTCTGTCCTTAGACGCCTACGCATGTAGGAGACATGTCTTTCAGAGGACCCACCCCGTTGTCAATCCGTAATGTCCCACTTTACCCTGATGGCTTTCCTCACTCCAGACTGCTCTGCTGATGTTACTATAAGTTCTCCAGCTTTTCTTTGCCGAGGTTTCAGACTCCTCTGGTTCCTTGTCTGTCTACCTGGCCAACTCTGGGCTTTCCGAAGCACTCCTCAGAGAGTCTGCGCCCTGCTGCCCTGTGAGCCGGAAGCCACTGTTATTACTCTGGACCCCTTTCAGTGTGAGGTGGCATGTAACGAAGGAAGACCACACTGTTCTGCTCTGACCCTCGTAAGTGTCCCCTCATCTTACCCCGGCCCAGTTAAGTGGGACGGGGTCCAGAGTTGGGGCGCTGGCCTTCCCCAGGTGGGATCGGCTTCTGAGGAAGCCGGTCACACCTGTGCAGTAACCTGGTGGAGCGCTCGCTGGCCTGTTTCATCATGACTCCTCGGGCACCCCTCCCACCGGCTCTGGGGCATCTTCCTCAGATGGGTCCCTGGGGACAAAGCCCACAGATGCATGGGGTCCACCGGAGGCTGTGGTCCCAGGAGCCTCCTGCCCTCCTACTGGTCCACACACCGCCTCCAGCAGCACACCAACGCTATATTAAAGTCCCCTGCAGTTTACACCCATAGGGCTTCTGCTCCAGGTGGGCAGATCTCCACTGGCGCTCTGGTCACTTCCCTCAAGATTTGGGGTACAGTTCACCCATGACCTCTGTCCTCTGGTATGTTTATAAAACTTATTGCTTATCTGTGGTTTTTCATCTTTTTCTTATTATAGGGCAGCAGTGACAAACTCCATGATTTTTAGATCTCACAGCTGAAAGTGGGGAGTACCATATATTCTTGCACAAAGAATGAAAAGGAAGTATTCAGTTTGAAAATTTTAAAAATTATGAAAGAGATAAATGCATCTATCTGAGGTAATGGATCAAGGTCTTAGAAAAGGCTGGAGAGATAGAATCTAGGTAATGAGTTGAGGGATTCATTTTGGAAAAGAGGAGGTAATGCGTCCTTATCAAGAAATAAGACAGGGGGACCCCAGTGTTCATACCAGCACTACTTATAATGGTCAAGACATGGAAGCAACCTAGAAATCCATCAACAGATCAATGGATAAAGAAGATGTGATATATATGCATACATACACACACATGATAGAATATTACTCAGCCATAAAAAAGAATGAAATAATACTATTGGCAGCAGAATGAATGGACCTAGAGATTATTATACTAAGTGAAGCTAGTCAGAGAAAGACAAATATATGTTATCACTTATATGTGCAATCTTAAAAGAAAAAAAAGGTACAGATAAACAGACATAGAAAAGAAGCTTATGGTTACCAAAGGGGATAGTTGGGTTTGGGGAGATAAATTAAGAGTTGGGATTAACATACACACACTACTATATATAAAATAGATAAACATCAAGGAAGACACAGGGAACTATACTCAATATGCTATAATAACATATAATGGATGAAAGTCTGAAAACAAAGAGTCTGAGAAGATAAGAGTCTTGTAATAAATAATCTATAATGGAAAAGAGCTGGGAAAGGACATATATGTGTCTTCTCACCGCTTTCCTAGGATCAGGGTCCCACCCGACGTCCTTGTTGCGCCTTGATGACCTCTTTAACGCCCCGTCTCCAGTAGAGACACACCGCAAGTTAGGGCTTCACCATAGGAATTCTGAGGGAAGACAATTCAGCCCACGGCCCTGGACAAGGCAAGGGTTACAGGGTCCGTGGTGGGAAGCCCCCAGGCGGGCAGAGGGCGTCCGTAGGGGAGGAAGGAGCAGCAGCACGGAGGCTGGGGCCGTCCGCGGTGAGGGGACCGGAAGCCTGGGGCCGACGCTTCTAGAGCGGTTTGTGCACCGAGCGTGAGGAGACCGGTGACCCGCGCTCAGCTGCCTCGACGGCGCGAGGCCTTCGCTCGGGAGCCGCTGGATGTCTTCGCCTGGCTGCCTCCTGGGCCCTGACAGTTCTGCCACAGCGATAAAAAACGTTCCTCCTGGCGCGGCTGCTTCTGCTGAGAAAGTCTCACCTTTTCTAAAAATGAATTTGGACTAGTTCCCAGACCATGCATCTGGTCCTCTGATTTACGGCTCCGGAGTTCAGAACAGTGGGTAAACTTGGGTCGCTCTCTGACTCCTGAGGAGCGCTGCCGGCGACGCCGCGGGGCTGCGGCCAGCTGGCCGCCCCTTGGCCGCCCCTGCGCGGGGCGGAGGCTCTGCAGGGCGCCCTGGAGTCTCTGCCGAGGGAGCTGCCTCGGGGGCGTCCCGTGGGCACAGCCCAGGTGAATGCCTCCCGCCCTAACGTCCCACTCTCCAGGCAGGGCCATCTACGCTACCTGTTTCTGAAAACAAATCTCACCCACTGTCCGAAATAGATTTGTTGGCCACACTCCTCAAAATGTTAATTTCTCTGGTTCAACTTCTTAGGCAAAAGTGGTTCAAATTCTTAAAAACGAATCCTAAATCGAGGGGGGAGATCATCAAATTCCCCAATGAACCGGGAGTGCTCATCACATTTTCTACCTGATCTGAGAAAAACCAACCAACCAACCAACCTGCGGGTTAGCAGCCGGAAGTCTTGATTATAAGGGATATTCAACCCTTGAGAGTCCATTAGGTGTCATTCTCAGACACACATTAGACTCACCTTTGGAGCTTTAAAAACAAGAGTTCTCAGGCCTCACGGCAGAGCAATTGAATTTAAATCGTCGGGAGCGAGGCCGCTGTGTCTGTGGTTTATCAGAGCGCTCTGGGGACTCTGCGATGCGGCAGGGCTGAGAACCACTGTGAGAGCAGAGAAACAGCGAGAAGGCGCAGCACACGCGAGGCAGCGCTGAGCCTCGGCTTCCTGGAGCCCTGGGTCTTTCAGAAATGGCAGTTTTGTGCAATCTAGGAAGAGGACTTTTCTGAGCAGATTACCAGGATACTGTTGAAGCAGAGATTTCACCTATTTAAGAATACAAACTATTTTTAGTCATTTGGTGATTACACTTCCATGCAAACAATTCATATGCTAATTAAACCTTTGCCTATTCCTTCCAGCAGGGTTTCTAATAGATAACGACACTTCACCTCATTTTGGGTTACTGTTTGAACTTAAAAACGTGAAAACGACATTACTTTTAAAAATATTTAGACTCTCTGCTAATGACAATTGAGAAAATGCTGCTTGTACTACTCACCTTGTTTGCATGTATAAATTCTTTATTTGCATCATCGCAAATTCCTTTGCTGAACTGACACGTCAGCTTCTGCATCTCCAGTAACTAGTGCACTGTGTCACTGCTGCCTCTGCTGTATGCAATCCAGCTCAGTAATTTCTCAGCAGTACTTGATACAAAGGTCGCAGCATTTTCAAAGTTACCCCAGGTGACTAAGTTGGGAGAGGTATTTACAGGCCAGCTAGATGAACTCCAAGAAAGGTCTGGGAGGTTAACGTCTCCCCTTAGGACCCAGACATCTCATTTCCCCAGAGTCTCCAGACAAAGGGCACTCAAAGACCTGCATTTCCACCCTTCAGCTATTATGTGAATGACTGCAGGGAGGATACTTAGTCTATTGCAATCCTCAGTGAGTGCTCCAGGGAGGAAGGCAATACAGGTAGCTCTCAGTATGCACACAGAAGTGTTCAAGGGTGGAGAAGGCGGCCAAGGGGATGAGATGGTTGGATGGCATCACCAACTCAATGGACATGAGATTGAGCAAACTCCGGGAGATAGTGAAGGACAGGGAAGCCTGGCGTGCTGCAGTCCACAGGGTCACAAAGAGCCCACAACTGAGTAACTGAACAACAACAACAACAAGAACAACACCTTGAGCTCCTTAAGTTGGCCATATTTTTGCCTCACGTGAGGAAGTTCCGTCAAGGGCCCCTAACTTAGCGTCTCCAAATGCCTTTGAGCTTCATGCCATCATCTGTCGCTTTGAGTTGGGACTTCTATGTTTGGGAGGACTTTTCTCACATTTACAAAGGTTCACAATTCTTCCCTAACGTCTATGATTGTGACTTAAAGACCAGCATGCTAAGAAACACGAGACAAAAAAGAAAAGGCATGATTTCTCCCCTGAAGTTCTTTTTAATGTGGAGGGGCCCACGCAAGACTTGAGAAGGAAAAGATACAGCTGGAATTTAAGTTCCGAGTGAATCCGATCACAGCACACACGGGAAGTTCAGAGATGGAGTGTGCACTGTGAGTGGAGAAGGGGGGAGGACCCCTCGGGACGATGAGAGTCCACCATGGTGCTGGGAGCCGCCCTGAAGCTTTGGGGGCCGCAGTCTGCTGAGCTGAGTTGATCACTGGGGACTCAAGTTTCCGTCTCTAATTTCAGTTTCACAGAGGCTGTGTCTGTGTTCATCCAATGCTTGGCTGCACCGGTGATCCGAGGGGGCCCACTCACGTGCTGGGCAGTGATGCCGCTCTCAGGTGGGGCTGTCAAGGCAACACTGGCATGGCCTCTCCCTCAGGGCTTCTCACAGTCTGGTGGCTGCACTGAGAGCCCGCTGGCCAGGAAGTAGGAAAAAGGCCCTGTATTCTAGTGTCACTAAGCCTGGGGGACACTCAGATTTGTGCGGGTAGCACAGCCCCCACCACCCACGGGAGAGTGTGACATGTGGTCTCTTTATTTCTTCTATTTCTCTTTCTAATTTTTAATTTAATTCTTATTTTCTATCACAGTATAATTGATTTCCAACATTGTGTTAGTTTCAGGGGTATGGCAAAGTGATTAGTTGTACATATGCATACATCCATTTTTTTTTCAGATTATTTTCCATCATATGTTATAAGAAAATACTGAGTAGAGTTCCCTGTGCTATATAGTAGTTTCTTGTAGGTTATCTATTTTTTTATGTAAGTAGGATGTATATGTTAACCCCAAACTCCAAATTTACCACCTCCCACCCCACCTTTCCCCTTTGGTAACCATCAGTTTGTTTTTGAAGTCTATTTTGTAAATAAGCTCATATGTACAATGTAATACGACTCAGCCATAATGAAGAATGAAATAATGCCATTTGGAGCAACATGGATGAACCTAGAGACAATCATACAAAGTGAAGTAAGTCCAACAGAGAAAGACAAATACCGTATGACATCCTGTATATGTGGAACCTTAAAAATGATACAAATGAGCTTGTGGCCCTCTTTCCTGGGCTGCAAGGCGCTCTGATGCAGAAGCGGAAATCTCATCTCGGTGAGAGGACAGAGGAAGCGAAGAGGAAGCCTTCCTGAGCGCAGGAGCAGGAGGAGGGGCTGGGGCGGGTGCATCCACTGCGTCTGGGGCTGCAATGTGGTCGTGGTGCCGGTGGAAACTCCACTGTTTCTGAAGCCGTTAACACCCTGTGGGAAGGAGGTGAGTGAAGAGCTCCTCAGACTCTCTGGAGGACAGTTTTCTCCCATCATTGACCATGATCGCCATAAAATAAAGTAAAATGAACTCCTAGAGAAATCAAACTCAAAGCCTATGAAATGTAAGCCTGATTTTTTTCTTATTATTAAATTCAACCTTCTTCCCACCCGTTTCACTCCACAGGCATCTGAGTGAAGGTGAGCACTCACCTGCTTCCCTCTTGACTCCCTGCAGAGCCCTCACCTGCTGTGATACGGACACCCACTATTATCAAACAGGTGGAAGAAATGGCCATCACCACGTGACCCTGATGTGCAGAATGACACATATCACACTGAATTTTTAAGAGATATTACATACTTGTTGTTTCAGTCTCTAAGTTGTGTCCCACACTTCGAGACCCTATGGACTGTGCCTCACCAGGATCCTCCACTGATGGGATTTCTGAGGCAAGAACACTGGAGTAGGTTGCCATTTCCTTCTCCAGAGGATCTTCGTGACCCAGGAATCAAACCCACATCTCCTGCCTTGGCAGGTGGGTTCTTTACCACTGAGCACCCGGGAAGCCCAGATATTACATGAAAGACTTTGCCCACCCAGGCTACTGGTATTAAGAACTTTCTGAGGGCAAGGGCTGTGTTTGTCTCTACTTCATGAGTCCATCACAGAGTGTCTGACCCACCATTTGTATAAATATGTATAAAGTTTTATCCACACAGTAGCAAGTAGCAGCATTTCGTTTCTTAATATTCCATTGTATGAATGCACACACTTGATTTGTCCTTTCATCAGCTGGTAGGCATTAAGGTCATTTCCACTTTCTGGGTACTATGGGTATTCCTGTTGTGAACAGAGGTGTGCAAATATCTGCTGAAGTTCCTCCTTCAGCTCTCTGAAGTGTGCACTTAGAAGTGGGATTTCTGGGTTATATGCTAGCATCACATCTCATTTTTTTGAGTACCGCTCTACTGTCTTCCTTAGAAGCTGCACTGTTTTACATTCTCACCAACAATGCAGGGGTTCCAGCACCTCTGCACCCTCTCCAACACTTGTTTTTTTGTTTTTTGGTAGTGGCCATCCTAATTGGTGTAAAGGGTATATTTGTGGTTTTGTTTTGCAATTCTCTGATTATTAGTAATATTGAGCATCTTTTCATGTGGTGACTAGCCATTTATGTATCTTTGAAAAAATAATTATCCATGTCTTTTGCCAGTTTTTAAATGATTGTTTGTTGTTGGGTTGTAGGGCTACTTTATATATTCCAGATAGTCCCCTTTCGTTATTAATAGATGTGGTTTGCAAATGCCCCCTCCTATTCTGTGGTTACCTTTTCCTCTCTTGGGGTGTGCACAAAGGATTAGAATTTCGATGAAGTCCAATATCTGTTTTTCTTCTGCTGTCTGTGCTTTTGGTGTCACATGCAAGAAACCATTGCCAAACCCAATGCCCTGGAGCTTTCTCATTTTCTTCAGGGAGTTTTATGGTTTAGCTCTTACATTTAGAGATTTGCGCTGGATTCTTAAAAGTCCGCTTTTATTCCCACAGCTTCTCTGCAGCAACACTGTATTTTCTATAATCTGCCCGAGTGCAAATAGCTAGGAACCTCAGACTCTATTTTGGCATCACTAAAGCTGAGGATGTTTCCCTCTGTTATGTGCAGAGCAAGGAGAACAATGCTTGTCACTTGACACTTTTTCCTGAGCTAATGCTGAAATGCAAAACTACTCACTCTTCTGAACCTTTTCAAAAAGCTGATGAAATCAGCAGGCAGTGCTGGAAGGCAAAACTCCCAGCCAAGGTGAGAGCCGAGCCTGTCTGCTGCATCCTCAGTTTGGTCTCCCTGAAACCCGTGGGGCATTTCAAAGGTCTTCCTGGTGTATTGGGAAGAAGAGCTATGAGGACAAGGGGAGTTATTTACTAGTGACTCGGGATTTCGCCATACGTTTTCCCTGCTGGCGCTGTTTGTCTTAAATATCATTGTTCAAATCCCACACACAGAAGGCTTGAGCTGACTGTTCTTCAGGGAAAAAAAATAGAAAAAGAAAAAGAGAAAATCACCTACATTACAATAATTCTTAGTTTCAGAAAAAATGCATATTTTCAGCAATTTTTTAACAGCATATGGGCTGTTCGGTTTTCTTTTAACTTGATATAAATTATTTCTTTATTTTTAATTGAAGTATAATTGGTTTACAATGGTGTGATCATTTCTGCTGTACAGCAGACTGATTCAGTTACACATACATATATACACACTCTTTTTCTATTCTTTTCCATTATGGGTTATCGCAGGATATTCAGTACAGCTCCCTGTGCTGCATGGTCAGACCTTGCTGTTCACTATCCTATATGATAGTTTCTGTGAGCTGTGTACTTTCTGTTTGTGAACCTTCCTTCACAATTCAGCATCATGTGGAGATATTAACAAGAATTTACCACTTAACTAAAGTCGAAATGTCACTGTTTACATCAGAAGGTGTTGTTTTCATGCTATTAGTTTCAGTTCTCTCAAACGTGGATCAAAATTGAACTCCTAAAAGATATGACCATCAGTGCCCCTTTTATTATTGTAATTATTAATCACTGTAATAGTAGTGCTGCCACCCTGATTGAACATATAATATTGTAAATATATTGTAGTCTCTACTTTACATAAATCCAAAGAGCAAAGTGCTTCACCAGCTAAGTGTCGTTTAGAGGAAAAATCAGAAACTGTAAAATTTAGCTTCATGGTGGGACTCAAAAGACTCCAGTGTCTGGTCAGATCATCGCTTGTCAGGCTGAATAACGTGTGTAGAACCAAAGACGCTTCCCAGGCAGTAGGAATCCTGAATATCTTTGTCCAGAAGTATGACGATAATTAATGACAAATGAATTGAGATAAGAAAGGTGGCCCCAACTTTGGGATGATTCTCTCGTGTTTCTGCTTCCTTTTGTCCAGAACTGACCAAAGTTCCACTCAAAGTGTGGCCCTCCTCCCAGCAGACCAGCCTCAGTGGAAGCAGACAGAGTGCAGACTCTCAGCAGGAGACCAGACCCACAGGATGATTCTTCTCATCGTCACACATCCCGGGCGGTCCCTGTGTCCAGACACTTTGGGAAGGACTGCCCTGCGTTGCTAGCTAAGCTGGACCATTCACCTACAAGATGGATCCGTCCCTCACATCTTACAGATAAGCAAAAGCTTATACTCAAAAATATGACAGTCTTGTGAAATTCTGTAACAGAAGAAATGGGGGTGGGGAGCATAGCAGAAGGTGCGTGCTTTGCAGGAAGCAGGAGCTGTGACCTGACTTTCATTTTCAGAATCCTGACCCACAAGCAGGGTGCCTCTCCACCCTGCAGAGTCAGGAGCAGGAACTGAGAAGCAGGGCACAGAAACACACGGACATCTTGATGACCCTCCAGGTTTGCTGCTGGGTTTAGAGCAGTTGTTTGCTGCGACGCCACTGATTAGCATGCAGCAGACAAGTTGAGGGACCTGAGTGAAACCTGGCTTTCTGAAGCTGTCAACTTCCTGCCCTTCGATAAATGATCCAGAGCCTCCGCTCCACGTGGGGAAGGGGCTGCATTTCGGCACTAAAACCACTGCTTGCATGACATCATTCCATATCAGATTACACTGTAATGTCAGGAATGTAATCATTAGCATTTAAACATGCATAAAATTTAATTAACCTACTTACCAGTTTGCTTAGAACTTTTGAAGGGCTACCTAGAGTCCTCTCTAAGCATTTTATTGCAGAGTTTTGGAACACTCACAAAAGAGACAAGTTCACTGGGATTTTTCTCCCTAAAGCTGATGGGCCGTGACAGATGAGCAGATGACCCGAGTTAATTATTATTGAATTCGTTATTACTGCTTTGTTGTCACCCAGCTCAGCCGGGGTAAAATGATGACAGTAGGTACCTCATTAAAACAGCTGTTTCAATTATGTAGCGGCAAATATTTAAAAAGGGAGGCTTCCAAGTTTAAAGCTGTTAACAAAGTTTGTTTGTGCTGGTTGTGCCAAGATGCTCTGACCGAAAAGGGAAGAGGTAGGAGAAAGGGGAAGACATTGGTCATCATGGTTGTTCGAGGGAGATTTGCCCCTCACACCCACTCTGGGTCTTCCCTGCATCGTGAACCTCAGCAGAGAGAGGGGGTACCCCAGGAACCTCCAGTTCTCTCCACCCTGAGCCCGGTGAAATCTGCTTCTGTTCAGATAGTAAAGGGTCAGCTGTGGCCTTGACTTCTTTCCAACTACACAAGGTGTTGCAGCCAGCGTGTTCTATTATTTTGACCTGATCTTTGTGAGCCGCTGGTTTATGTATTCATAGAAAGCAAGAAAAGCTCCCACGTTCAGGAAGAATGCTCCTCACCCTAGAGGACTAGGCTTCCCAGGTGGCGCTAGTGGTAAATAACCCATCTGCCAATACAGGAGATGTAAAGAGATGTGAGTTCAATCACTGGGTCAGGAAGATCCCTTGGAGAAGGAAATGGCAACCAACTCCAGTATTCTTCTCTGGAGAATCCGGTGGAGAGAGGAGACTGGCGGGCTACAGTCCATGGGGTCACGAAGAGTTGGACACAACTAAACAAGTTAGCACTAGAGTATTTGCAACAACTTCGTGGAGAAGTAAACCATGTTTCTTTAACATTTATGCACCATTAGAATATCTACTTAAAGATAAGGCATGATAATTTATTAGCTGATCTGATTTTTTTCTAAGGTCGATATGTCACTGACATGGCATCAATAAAATTCAGCAAAAGTGTCAAAGTGGAAGTTTCCTGTCCCCTAAGTAGAATTCACCTTCTGCTTTGTCCTGCACTGGTCACCTTCCAGTGCAGTCCTTAAGATTTTGCAGAGAAGTCAGTTCAATGTCCTCCCCACCTTCCCTTGTTCCAAACAATCCATATTTTCCATGTGTCTGTCTCTTGATGGTCACATGACCTAGGGGCCAGTTGTGCTAAACCATGTCTCATATTGTGACCTAATAACGCCATGGGTCATGGTCCCAACACCTCTTAACTTCAGACTCGGAAAATTTGAGTGGGGCTTCACCCCATGCTAGTCCTATGTAAAGGCACCTCCACAATCTTGAGTGAGATGAAGTGAGCTGTGTAGACAGCTCAGCATAAACTCACTACCAGGAGCATCCCCTCCTCTGCAGAGGACAGCTCAGTTTAGATGAAGAGATCTGGGTCACTGACAGTGGGTGGTGGAGGAGGAGTGAAGAACCATTAAGACACAAAATCCTTGGGGGAGATTATAATGCAATTTGCATTTGGAATTTGCCTGAGAATAAACTGTCCGATCTACGTCCAGCCATGTGAGTTAAATATAACGTTTGCTACAGCTTTGCTCGTGAGCTGTGCTGCTCTGTGTGTTTGTGAACGGTAACATTGCTGACCTGGGACACACGAGCAGCTGGTTTAAAATATGAACAACAAACAGATCAACGCATATTGTCTACAGCCTGTCGATCAACAGTATTACCAATTTAAAGATGAAGCCTGGCACCCATTGTGAAGATGTCTTGGCTGGAGGGATGGAAGTTCTTTCTATGTTTATGAGCAGAGGCAATGCTTATTTTTTGATCTGTGTAAACACAGTAAACACACAAAAAAAGTAAGTCACTTGTTTAGTGCCTAAAATTAAAATCCTAACAGAGAATTTTAAATTTGAATAATGAGTACTTTGGAATGCACAGTTTTGTTGTCTTTCACATTGATAAAAAATACGTTTTCTCTGTAATATTTGGTGGTGGTTTTTTTTTTTAAGAAAAAGTCCTGTCCTACCTTCTCTCCCTCTTCTCCACTGAGACTTAATATTTTTGTGTATCTTATTGTCATCATTATGAACATTTTAATATGAAGTGAGCATACACAGTGAAGAATTCTGTGTAGGACTTAATAAACATACAGAATGTCATAAAATTGAAACACTTTGAGAAAGTGAAGGCTGTTGATCCAATTACAAGTTGGTGGAGGCATCACCCCCAGGGACTCTCACCCTGCAGGAAGAGAGAAGTGAAAGCTGCTCCAGTTCTTTGTGACCCCACAGACAGGTTCCTCTGTCCATGGGATCCTCCAGGCAAGAATACTGACTGGAGTGGGTTGCCATTCTCTTCTCCAGGGGATCTTCCTGACCCAAGGATCAAACCCCAGTCTCCAGTATTTCAGGCGGATTCTTTACCATCTGAGCTACAAGGGAAGCAGGAAGAGAAAGGGATTTTTAAAAACTACTCTTTATTCATGTGATCCTCATGGCCACAGGGTGTGAGGGGGAGGGTCTAACAGGCCGAGATTTTGTGTATTTGCCCCACGTTGCCCTGCCCCCCCTCCACCAGCGAGTGTCTTGCCATGTGCTATTCACAAGAACAAACCTGTGATTTAAAGACAAGATTCAGATGCCTAGAGCATAAGCCAGCCTCATGATATTAGAAGCTTAATCTCTCCTGAATATATTTTAAGTAATATTCCCTTTACACTTACCATTTTAAGAATGAAGATGACACAAAAGGTGGGAGAGAACAGCAAAGTGTTTAGTTGTTTCTGGATGAGCTTCATATTATAAATATATTTTAGAAACTTAGAGCATGTTCTTGGGATGAAGGTTCTAAAACCATCTATCGCCTTACATGTGTGCTCTAGACTATCACTTCAGTAGCTGTCAGTCACCAGCAGTCCCACCGTCATCACACTGATGCTCTGCCCACCCCTGGGAGGTTGCTGTTTTGTGCTTAGTTGCTCGGTTGTGTCCAACTCTCTGTGACCCCAAGGACTGTAGCCTGCCAGCCTTCTCTGTCCGTGGGATTTTCCAAGCAAGTTTGCTTGGAATACTTCCCAACCCAGGGTTCAAACCAGTATCTTCTGCATTGCAGGTGGATTCTTTACCTGCTGAATCATCAGGGAAGCCCATGAGACACCTTAAAATGTATTCATTTAATCCATGATGACATGTTGGAGACCCGCCACATGTCTTGTTTTTTCTCTAGTCCATGTAATAGAGGCATCATCATCATCCTCCTCAACAAGGGGTGTAAGTGGCTCTTGGTTTCAGCTTTACAAAGCCCCCAGGACATCATGAGCATCTTCAGGCCCAACGGGAAAGGCAGGCACTCCTAGACCCGGCTTCAGGACAACTCTGCTCACCTCTAGGCCTGAGTGTGCACTTGAGGTGAGGAGGGGTGAGGACCTGCTGATTCACCCTGACGGTGGGTCTGACCCCGTTCTGTCCGCAGTGGCAGTCACATGGCTAAGGGCCTTGGGGGTGTTTGCCTTGTCAGGGCGTATTTCCTGACCTGCAACAGCAGCTATGAACGTGTGTCTCATGCCCACTGACCGGGTCCTGGGAGCCATGAAGGATCTAGGGGAGCTGGGGGTACATCCTGCTTCCCTGGTTTCACCTCCTGGGTTTCACCATGATTCCTGTCCACACTCCCACCCCTCTGCCCAGTCACACTGCTGACTCCACCTCTTCGTGATCCTGAGATGGAGTCTGAGCTTGTCTGATGCCCTCGTTTTCTTTCTCTGTCTCCAGAGAGGAGAGGAGACTGAGCACAGGAGACAGCCCTCGAAGGAAGAGAGGGACCCCAGCTCCTGTGTGCTTAGGAGGCCCTCACGTGAGGTCTTCAGTGACCCCCTGATCTTCCTGTCCAGACCCCTGTTGGATGGAGTGGACAGGACCCGTGACAGAGTCTGGCTGCAGAAGGAGCCACCTTGGATGGAAGAGGCTCCAAGTCAGTAAGTTCAGTTGACCCTTGAGCATGGTCGGGGGTGAGGGTGGAGCTCCTTGTGTAGTAGAAAGTCCGCAGTTAATCTCACAGTTTGACCTCCACAAACGCTACTCCTCCCAGACCCCTGGCTCCTCAACATCAGAGGTTCTCGTCCTCAGACACAATCGACCATCATGTTGTTCTCAGTACTTACTGAAAGGATCTGCATCTAAGTGGGCCTGTGTGCTTCAAAACAGCGTGGTTCAAGAGTCAACTGCGTTTGGAAGTCTGTCAGAGGTAAAGGGCAGCAGAGAAGATGGAGAGACAAAAACAGAAAGAGTTGTGATAGGAAAGCAAAAGTAACCCTGGATGCCTTCAATAGATGGAGACAAGACAAAGCTCTGATTTTTCTAAGATCAAGGAACTATGAGTTCAAGATTTAATTTTATGAAAGACACAAGATTTCCAGAAGGATTCTGGGACTCAGTCATTTTTGTGAGATCCTTGCAGAGTTGGTTAGATTGCGAGAAACTGCAATATCATGCTCACGTCTTATGTCAGCAAATGTTGAGAATATCCACACTGGGCTGGCAGAGAAAATAACACTGGTTTTCCTAAGTTTACCTACACTTGGCATTCCAAGCGAATAAAGCAGGAATGAAGTTCATAGGGTGTGGGATGATCTGAACAAAAATCTTCCAAAATGTCATGTAACCTACATGAGGTAATTGACAAGCTCTTTACAGCTCTAACTATTGCTGTCATCAGCGCCCTCCGCTCCCTTCTCATCCTCTGCTTAGTTAAAATCATCATGTCTTCCTCCTCACGTTGTTCTCCTATGGTTTTCCTCTTCATCAGCGTGCTGTCATGGCAGAATGGAAGGAATATCATATCTTTGCAGATGTCAAGGACTAAACAGCCTGCAAAGAGAACCCTGCCTTAAGGCATCAGACGGACATGAGGGTAGAAACTGTCCTTTTCAAGTCTTCTGATGCCAACTGGAAAGCGGGCACAGGTTGGACCCTAGAGGGACATTTGACAAATGCCTTGCATCTGGGGTTGCCCTCTGATCAGGGAGCACGAGCGCAGACTACACTTGCCTCACTCAGGTGGGAGCCTGAAGGTCTGGAAGGCCAGGGTCTGGCCTGAGTTCACACCACAATATGCTGCTAGAATCTGAGTTCTAATTCCAGATCAACAGCTCCCCTATTTTGCCTTTAAAGATGTTCATCTAAAGGAGACAACACAATGCAGCCTGATGTGCAAAGTTGGTGCTTCTCGGGTTCAGAGGGCCATGTCCTGGCCACCCAATCTGGAGCAGGGACTCACCTTCCCCACTGTCACGGGAACACAGCTGAAATAGTGTGCTTTTCTTTCTGAAACCAGGCCCCCCATCATGAGAAGAAGCTACTGTTCTACTGTTTAATGAAAACAGCAAAATCAGTAAAGTAGGATCAGATAATCATTTACAAGTTCATTCCCTCTACATGACTTAAGATTTCCCATTACCGGTGGACTGGAAACGAAATCAAATTTGGAAAACTAATATAAGCTAATGATTTAATCTGTCACTTCAGTGTTTTCCACTGGAGAGTAAGAAGATGTATAGAGAGAAAGACCTTGTCCCTTTCCCATCTCAATGTTGTCAAAACTGACCACAGATTATTTGGGAAGTTCTTTATATCAGTGGAAAGGTGTACCTTAATTCTGGGCATTTCAGAGCTGAAATTATGTTCTCACATTTTGTTTTCATACACAGGATACACATAAAATGTGTCATTTCCTCCAGCAGAAATGTTGAGGTCCAGGTGGGGAAAGTATGATCCTGTCAGATGTGAGCAGCAGAATTAGAAGTTACCTCACAAATAGAATTTGTTTCTTATGATTTTCTGTAAAGCACCAACCCCTTCAGCAAAGGCTAGTGTGGTATCTATGAGACATGTATATGTCTGTAGTGAGTTATTCATCATCTGCTCAATCTGATGCATTGTGTGAGAAAGGATGCTCTTAAAATATGGCATAGTCTTTGCTTTGGCATGATCATGTTTTAGGATAGAATCATTACTTTCTGCTTTTACCCAGAGTACTGAAGTTCAATTTCTTTGATTTTCAAGTTTGTCCAATGAAGCCAAAAGGATCATAAGAAAACACAGAGCTTACAAAGGCACTCAAAATGGGAAGGAAGTGACAAAGAACTCACTCCCAGAATGCCTACTGTATACAACACAATAGTTGTTAACATGTGTTAGGCTGTAATTCTTAGATTATTTCATTAGGAAAAACTTAGATAGTAAAATCAGTGCTTTAATTTCACAGAAAATAGCTTTGACTGCACAGATATACTGTTATGGTAGTTATGGTCATAGTAATCTGTGAAAAATAAAATTGCCTTTTCAATTGTTAGGTGAATGAATCCTTAGTGAACGGATATGACAAATGAGGAATCGGTGATCATTTACCAAACATGTGTATCTCTAGGGATTCCCGTTTTCGGGTACATCGAGAGGAGGTGAGGGGCCAGGGATTGAAGACACCTTAGCTTGGCCGCAGTGACGTTTTGTTATTTCTGTGAGATGAACACAACTTCCACGAGAACCACGGCCCGAGTTTGCCTGAGTGTAACTGCCTGCGTTGATGCTCCGTATTGAGAGGGCTCACAGTTCCAGGGTCTCTGAACGAGTTTCGCGGGTCCCCCCTGCTCCCCTGGGGTCTCTCGTGGGGAAATGGCTTTAGATGTTAGTAGTCTGTCATTCTGGGGACCAATTATTGTGGAAGCTTGTGACTAGACAGCTCCCCAAAAATATCCCAGACATTTACTGAAGGGAATGTAAGTCTCAGGCAAGGATCCTTTGTAGAGATCACCAAACTGTAGCTCCTCAATTTCAGGAAAAAAGAAGCAAACCAGCACATACCATAACATAGCGTTTCAACTCAGTCTCTGAGTACTGTTTCAACCGTGACCATATGTGAATTAAAGTGTCTATGAGACTATGAAAGTGTGTAAAAGTAATGTAGCTGAACAAGAATAAGAGATGTGGAGATTTTAAAAACACAATATTACACATTTTCTCTACTTATCGTGTGCTCGTTCCTTGAATTTCTATAACCTGCTATCGTGCTCGAATTATTTGCAATGACTTTTTGAGGCAGACTCTGCTGTCGCAGCGCTTGCTGCATCCGTCACGAGGCACCCACCCGAGACCCAGGTGGTCTCTGAGGCACGCTGCAGACGGGTGGTCCCCACTCGGTGCTCTCTGCTCCCATGGGGACTCTTCTTCGGGTTTCCCTTCGGGGAGAGACTGGCTCCTGGGAAAACGTCTTAGCAAGTGGCGGGAACCACACGTGTCCCCAGAGCTTCCACAGCTCCAGGGTACCGTAAAGACACCTCCATCCAAGTGACTTCACCTCCTGTCTCTGCTGACAGAGATTCTGGGGCTCAGAAGAGTGTGGACCCAGATTTCCTAGTAAGGAAGGGCTTATCATTTCCCGGCTATGTGAGCATCTACACAGGATTTAAAAATAATCTGATATTTGTAAACTCTACTTAGACATGGTAGTTAGCAAAAGAAAAAAGTAAAAGTAAATATTCTCATGTGGTTCTATTAAAGTCAAACTCACAGTATTTTGTGTTCAAAGTCAGGGCATACTGGTTCCAGAATCCAGTTAGTGTTTTCTGTTTTTTCCATAATCAAACATTACTTAATAAGAAGGTGCTCATTAAAGAGTATTTCTCTTTCTTTGTTCATGGATTTTTTTTTAACCAGTAGAAGTAAACAAAAAATTAGCAGCATTAGGAAAAGTATATTGAATCAAACTACCAGTGGCAAAAACAGTGAACACATTAGAACAGGCAGACCTCGCCTGACCTTAGTCACAGCACAGAGACATTACAGGCAAGTTCCTATGGATGTGTCTCATTCCTGGTAGACACAGTGAATTTCTCCGAGGTTGAAAACCCCCAGCTCAGGAACTCCAGGTGCCCTCTTCAAGCTGGAAAGATGCAGCTCTTTGAGAAGCCTGTATTGCCCTCTCCACCCTCACCCCCTGCTTAGTGGGCTCTTTAATTATTATGTTAGTACTATTCCATCGTTCAAAGCAACTTCCTTCAAAAATCATATAAGGCATTCCCATAGGAGGAAAAGAATTGGAAAAGGAACAGCATTCCTGACCTTTGAAGGCTGGAAGTCAGAGAAAGTTTTTTAAAACTGGACATGAACTTGAGTCATGAACAACTTTTTTCTGCAAGCAGGAAGACTGCAGCTATTCATATATGACATCTGTGTAGTAAAAGTCGCTCAGTCATGTCCGACTCTTTGCAACCCCTGGTCGAGATCTCTGTAGGGTTATGCCCTTTCTCCCTCACTTTCTACATGCCATGCTACTTTTCAGTTGGATTCCTTAGAAAAACCCAATCTCTGATTTCATACTTTGATATTTAGGAAATATAAAAGTAGAGAGACCCAGTGGTATAAAGATGTCATTCCAAGATCTATAGAGTTTAAATATTTTAAAGTTTGAGTCCTCATTTGCAAAGAGTGGCTGCAAGTTTTGTGGCATTTTAAATTGTAAAGCATCTGTGCAAAGTGTTTAACTGAGCAGGCCACACGGGTGACCACACTCAGCAGGGCAGAACGGGAGGACATGGATGGTCCACAAACAAACATGCTCTCCCGGTGCTGACACTGACCTCGGGCGGGGCCCCCAGCGCTGACAGCTGGAGGGAGAGCTGATCACTCTTGTCGGAGGCCACCCTGCCTTCTCCTCAAGCCCAGGGCAGGCCTGGGCTCAGGGCCCCCTTGGAGCCTTTCCTCTGCTTCTTCTGTCTCCTCTGGAGCCCAAGTCCTCAGAGAACCACTCAGGCTCCTGGCTTAATGGTGTTGTCATCCCGAGTCCATCTTTCTGAGCGCGTTCCTTGCTGTACAGTCGAAACAAGACTAAACTTCCAAGTCTCCAGCCCCTGCTCTTCCCTTCATGCCCCTTTTACCACCAGGGACCCCACTGTCCTCAAGACACCCAAAATCTTCACATAACTTATGTTCAAATCTCCAACGGCCTGTGTTTGTCAAGCACCTACTCTGCGCCTGTCTCTGCTTGAGGCCGGAGCCCAGGTGAGCCAGACAGCCTCGGCTTCAAGGGAAACGAGCAACAGTGAGGCTCAAGTCCATTGTGGAGACAAGAACAACTTTCAGGGTTTTTCTTCAATCATCTGGGTGCTCGTTAGTGTCACAGCCTTTGTCAGGAACCCAAGGCAGCTTTGGCACAGACGTGGGTGTGCTTGGGACCCAGAGAGGAGCAGTCAGGTGGTCTTGGGAGCTCCTGTCCCCCAAAAGAAGACAGAGCACCTGTAATTCTGAAAATGTGCACAAAGATCATGTGAGGGGTCAGAATGGTAGTTACTGGGGTGGAGGGATAAATGAGACGGGAATGAACATACGCACACGACTATATAGAAAACAGGTGACCAACAAGGACCTCCTGTATGGCACAGGGAACACTGCTCAACATCCTGCCATAACCGATAATGCACAAGAATCTAAAAAAGAGGAGATACAGATATCCATACATGCATATCTGAGGCACTATGCTGAGAAACTTGAAGCTAATGCAACATTGTACATCAACTATATTTCAAGAAAATTTTTTAAAAAGCCATAGTTCTGTGATGATCCAGAGACTGAAAGACAGGGGGCCTGCCCCTCCCTCCAGTGACCAGACACTGCACCTCGCAGCAGATTCGGGCTCTGCTTCCCCCACCCTGTTGGGTGATGAGCTAGGCTGCCTCTTAACCACCGCCGGGGCCTGGCTTTCCCTGACCGGTGGTGAACATTTGCAAGGCTGCTGGCTGCCATTCCAGAGGCAGACTGTGAGACTAACTGGCCCACGCAGGGACGAAACCGGAGTCGCTTCACCGCCCCGCTCCAGCGGCGCTAACAGACCCAGTAAGCCAGCTGCCCGCCTTGTTCTAAGGGTCCCTCTCCATCGTTGGGTTTTTTTTTCCCCTCTCTTCTTTACTCTTTATTCCTTCTAAGAACCTGCTGTCCTGCGGTTTCCTTGCTAATGTTCTAGGAGGGACTGCAGGCAGGTGGCGATTTTCCTTGGACTCCAGATGCTGTACCCAGGCACCCGCCTGTGGAATCCGGGAGATACACACACACTGGTAAACACCGTTACCCCAAGGGAGGAACACACTGAAGGCCTCCCTGGTTCACATGCAGCGAGAGGATCCTGATACAGACACAGGCGGGATGCACACGAAGAACCGCGCAGACTTGTCTCCGCCTGGTAATTACCTTTGTGCTCATCCCCAAGTCCCAGCAGCACCCGGCAGGAAGGAGGTGGTGGTGGCTGGGCCCCCGAAGAATTTAAAACGCCGGTGCATCACATTCCAGGATCCTATTAATAATTAAACTGTCTGTCACTTACCAACAACATACATTCCAAATTAAATTTAAGCAAAAGGGAAAAAGAGATCATTTGGGACTGAATTAGTGGGCTTCAGAGAGAAATAAATAATAATCAAACATCTGTGTTCTAAATAGTACGTGCTTTATCAGACAAACAACTGTTACCATCTCGTTGTGTGGAATTACTCGGGAAAACATGGAGCCTGGAAAGCAGGGGCTCCGTGAGGAGCGGGGCAGGGGGAGGCGGCTCACGGAGGAATCGGGAAGAGATCGGTGGTGGCCACGGCCGGGGGTCCTCCTCAGCATCTTCATAGGTGAAAGAGAAGAGGACCACCCTCCGTGCGCGGTGGGTGGATGGTCCAGAGAAAGCAGTGAAGAAAATGTCAAGACAAATCCCAACCTTGCTGACTTGCCTGGAATTCTGCCTGTCGTGAAGGTTATAGAACAGAATTCATTATTTTTTTGCCAGAAGGATAGACAGAAAAGACACAGAATTAATAAACAAGTGTGTAAAGAGGGAGGAGTCAACATTTCCCCAACTCAGCCGAGAGGCGGGTGGAGGACACCAGGGCAGCATCCAAAGGCCAAGTGACGGAAAGGAGTTGCAGGATGGAACCACGAAGTTTGCTAATTACCCCGGTGTCATATTTCATAAACAGGCGGCGTTGCCTTGTCTGTCTTCTCCGGGTGACATTTAACTCTCCGTGTCTAGTAAATCGAGCCGCTGCTGCGGGACCAGTGGAGGGAATAAGCGATGAGCGCGTGTGAGCGGCTCTGTGTCCCCGCCTCTACGACCCTCCCCACCTCGCCCTGTGCAGCCCCCATCTCTGCTGTTTGGCCCTCGTGGAAAGAACTGCGCTGGTGACTCACTCAGGGGGAGCTTGCTGCAAACTCGGGCTTGGGAGCTCTGGTCGTGGGGGGCGGGGGCGTGCCTGGGAGCCGAGCCTGCTCTCAATTACCAACACCTCTGAACTGCACCTCCGCCCCGGGCCGGCGGGGAGGCCGCCACCGCCGCTGGGTGTGCCGGAAGCTCAGGGCGGGTGGCGTCTGTGCTGCTTCTCCTTAGGTAACTGTGTTAAAAGACCCCATTCCAGCTGTAACACTTGTTTTACAAGAGCCCCGGTTTTGTCTGACACAATATGGAACAACATTTGTCATCCGTTATCAGGGGTGATATATTTGTTAGCCTGCAGAGAAACATCTGCTGTGCCTTAATCTCCAGCGTGCAGGCCAATATTCATAGGATCCAGCTGCATAAAATCGCGGTATTAGATGGAGCTGTCCAGTCTGACATGAAGGCTCGCTGGCAGGCAGACAGACACAGATTTTATTATCTCCCTTTTACATATTTATTTATGTCAAATATTTCTGAGAATCCATACATTACCTCTCCTTTTATGCGTTGTTGTTGTGTGGTGACAAGCCATCGACACCCAAATGAGAAATTTATGTTACATATTAAATATGGACATCTGAATGATGATCGGATCTATAGAAGCCAAGCCTGGCCAATCACCCCTAAATAATGGATGAGCCGTAGATGCGACTCAATTTGTTCCGTGTGAAGCCTGGGCGACCCCGGCCCCACACTTCATCACTGCAGCACTGTCATTATTTGCTCCTATTCATCTCACTTGGCACCACTCAATAAAATCTGTGCATGATAAAGAGAATAACCTTGGTCAAGTGTGAGGATAAAGAGAAGGATCGTTTCCCACGCCCACGGTAGGGACCTACTGGGGTCCATTGCCTTGGTGGCCGTTCCTCCTCCCGAGGATGGAGGAGGAACGGCCGAGCGCCTGACGGGGACCCAAGAGGACCAGCTCCCTGCGGGAAGGGCGGTCCTACCCCACCAAGGTGCCCGACTCCTCTGGTCATTAGCTGGATATACAAAACACATATTGTTGCTGTGCTGTACAGAGGTGTGTATCTACCATGATGTACACACAGTGGAGTGAAGGCGGACAGAGCAAAATAAATCAGATGCACGTGGTTATAGTTATGTTTTCAGAATTGTGGTCACCAAGGGACACAAAATGCAGTCACTTGAATTTACACTGTTTGACGCAACTAAAGGATTCTTAATAGCGATGCAATTGGGGCTTAGACCCTAGAAAACAGGTTTCTTCTTTCTATATCCTCCAAACTGCTGCCATAGTTGTGTAGCTAGTTGTTTTATATTGTCAGCAAGTAGCCACTGCTGGGCTCACAGCATCAGGCAGAGAATAGCTTTTCTTACCAGTGTGTAAATGCAGGTGGAAGCATGACTAGCCCCCTGTTTGGGTGGGAGAAGTTAGAGATGCTCCTGGAATAGGAAGGGGATTCTACGGGACTTGACAGTGAGTTATTGGGGAGACTTACCAATGAGGGTGAGACAGAGGGTGAAGTACGTCTATGGACAAAACAGACTTCAGTGCAGCCACGTGGTTCATGTTAAATTAGGAGCCTCCTTACATTATGAAGACATTTTCATTGTATTGGAGAGCCCATGGGAGGTCACTGAAGGCCCTTGAGCAGTGCATATGAACACCATAATTTAAAACATTAATTTAAATATGCACAGGATGGACTCAAGTGGATTTAAAAGTACTAGCATAACCTAGAGGCAGTTGATACAAAGGTGGTGTGTTCATAGCCTAACCCTTCTGTCAGCACCACAAACTTAGTGTTTTCCAGTGACAAGCATCGAACACTTTCCAGTTCTGCATCTCAGTAGCCCCGGGGGTCTACTGGCTTGCCATCAAGGTTTCTGAAAGCCTGGGTCCTTCTGGAGGTTCTGGGTAGGGGAGGAGGGATCCATTTCTTACTCCAGCTTCTAGAGGCGCCTGCACTCCTTGGCTTGTGGCCCCCTCCTCTGTCTGCAAAGCCAGCATGGGAGTCCCATTCTTCTTCCCAGCATCTCTCTGACTGTGACCCCTCCTACCCCCCACATTAGGGAGGACCTTTGTCATTATGTTGGGCCACTCAGATAACCCAGGTCTGTGTCCCTTTTTGAAGGTCATCTGGTTAGAGGCTTAATTCCGTCTGCAGCCTTAATCCCCTCACCCTGCAATGAAACCTGTTTATAGGCTCCAAGCGTTCAGACACAGCACCTTTGAAAGCCAACGCTCTGCAGACCGCAGGCAGAGAGAATAGAAAAGCACACAACTCAAAGTTGAATACAGAGTAGAATGCTGTTGTCTTGGAAAGGAATAATTTCACAAGACAGTGAAGGAAACTCAAGACTTCAAGGTGCACAACCGGATGAGCTGTGTGACCCCTGGCAGAAAGGGGAGATCGGAGGTCAGAGAGCGCCAATCTATCTCACATGAAGGTTAAGGCAGAACTGCACTGACCAAGAGCCCACCACGACCAGTACACCATCTCGTTCACACTCACCATGGACCAGCGTGTCTATGTGATGAAGTACACCGTCTCGTTCACACTCACCATGGACCAGCGTGTCTGTGTGATGAAGTACACCGTCTCGTTCACACTCACCATGGACCAGCGTGTCTGTGTGATGAAGTACACCGTCTCGTTCACACTCACCATGGACCAGCGTGTCTGTGTGATGAAGTACATCATCTCGTTCACACTCACCATGGACCAGCATGTCTGTGTGATGAAGTACACAGTCTCATTCACACCCACCATGGACCAGCGTGTCTGTGTGATGAAGTACACAGTCTCATTCATGCCCACCATGGACCAGCATGTTTGTGTAATGAAGTACACCATCTCGTTCACACTCACCATGGACCAGCGTGTCTGTGTGATGAAGTACACAGTCTCATTCATGCCCACCATGGACCAGCATGTTTGTGTAATGAAGTACACCATCTTGTTCACTTTCATTTAGAACACTACATTGGGGTCTGTGCACTTGGAAGCAACTAGGTGAAGTGTGCTCCATACGATGCTTTTTCTTTGCTCTTGTTTACTGTCAGTTGCTCCTTCCTTTACTTGAGTCACAAGTAGTGACAGGTCTAACCTTGACCCCATGGCCTTAACTCTTTTCTTCTTGGGAGACAGTCTATACTGTAGGTGCATTTGTGAATTTGGAAAAATCCCAGAGCATAAATCATCACATAAAATTATCTATTTACAACTTCATCCTCAAATTACAGAGCCTCAGGTGGATTCCGATTAAAATATACCTATTTTCACATGGCCTTATTTTTCATCACCTCCCCTGGACTGAAGATTTTAAGTTAAAACCGTTTTCACCTTTGAAAATGGCACTATGTGGAGTAACCCAGAAATGAGTGACTCTTCACTAAGTGTTCTCCTCTCCTGAGGAATAAATCTGCACAAACATAAGATGGTTCTATGAGAAATTCTGTTTTCATTTTTCTTTGATCTCTGATTCTCTGATGTCTGTCAGATGTCTGTCTGTCTCGAATGTCCAGACAAAAAAAGGAGAAACGTGGTCCCTCAGAGAACTGAAGTTAGTGGGCACACTGACCTTGTGTGTGTGTTAGTCGCTCAGTCATGTCTGACTCTTTGTGACCCCGCGGACTGTAGCCCACCAGGTTCCTCTGTCCATGGGATTCTCCAGGCAAGAATACTGGAGTGGGTTGCCATTCCCTTCTCCAGAGGATCTTCCTGACCCAGGGATCAAACCTGGGACTCCTGCATTGCAGGCAGATTCTTTACTGTCTGAGCCACCTTAAGCATGAATAAATTTCAGGAATAGTGAGAAAACATGGTTATCTTTTCAGAGGAATAAATGAGTCACAAAAGAAGAGCAGAGGAGAAGGACGTAGACAACTGGGGACACATGTGGGACTTTCAACAAAGAAAGACATTCCTTTATGTCCCAAAGCTGAGAACAGAGGGAAGAAGGAGGCTTCAGGCCAGAGGGGTGCCCCTACCTTGCATGAAAACAGCAGAAGGGGAGCCCTGAGCTGCAAAGAGATGACACAGTGTGAGCAGGCATGAGGCACCTGTGAGCATCCCGTTTCCCCTCTGATGCTCGTCTGCAGAGGGACCGGATCTTATACAAACACAACCGGCACCCTCTCTCTCTCTCTCATACACACACTCGGAGGCTCTCGTGTTTTAACGCAGAAAGCACTGTGCTGTGGAGGCTGCACACGGTGCCTCTGGGTCCCCTCCCCAAGGGTTCGGGGCCGGCCCACTCAGAAGTCCTTCCTCTCACTTGGGCCGTTGGGAATTCTACTGACAGTGAGCGGACGGGAGCGCCCCTGCCTCCTCACGGCCCCGGGATCTGTGCTGGGACGCTAATGCTGGCAATAAAATACCACCCTGTCTGCTAATCAGGGGAAGATGGCAGGGTGTCGCATCGCAGACAAAGCGGGGAAGGCGCAGGGCAGAGCAAGGCAGAAGAAGGCTATTTTGTCGCAGGTTAAAATCAATTCTGATGATTCAAGCCCTTCTTATGAAGAATGTAATGCTCCCTGCATAGCCAGTGAAAAATAAAGTGTTTCACTCCAGAGGTATTAATGCAACTGGCTCTGGAATTCAGCGCTTATACTGACTGTCTTTGAAAACCTTTTCCTTATGGGATTCTTCAACCGATAAAAGGGGAAAACCCTTACATCTCAGTTAAAAATTTCCTTTATTAAGTCCCAGTTTTAATTTTTGTTCCGAGGGAAAAGAAAAAGGATAGAGTCAGAGTTTTCTTTTTGACATTATTTATAGACCGGAAGAATTTGGTACACTGATTTTTTTTCTCCTTCCGTTATCTGGCAGGATTGAGGAGACATATGTTCAACCCAGCAAAACTGGTCTACGGAGACGGAAAAAATGCTCATATTTCAGTGGAGGGGAAATCGAACACAGTAGACCTTTTCAGTTCAAGTTATTATTTCGGAGGAAATGTGTGTTCCAAGAACTTGTAGGATATTTTCCACTAATACAAGTTTGTCTGACGAAGCTTCCCAGGGAGGCAGCTCCTGCCGGGGGGGAGTTCAATGGCAGTGCCCCTGGAGCCCTTGGTTTGAGGCTCTTAAGGATCCAATTTTTTTTTTTAATGAACATTTGATTAATATTAATGTCATGCTAACAAAATACACTGATTCAATAACTCCTGTCATTGATTAAATATCTTGCTAGAAAGTGGCTCAACATACATACCATGAAAATCCGCTTGGAAGTTTTGAAATGACAGAATAGTTATAAATTCAAAGGACACATTTCAGTGAAAATTCCATCCTGGTTGGTTTTTGTAAGTACTGTGTTCTTATGAAATGCCAACGATCCTTACTCATTGGGAAAGATCAATTTCAGTATAAGTCACAACTTTAATTTGGGGTCATTTTGGCTTTGTAGGGATACTGTGCACTCTATAATACATCTCAGGCAACTAGACTAACTGATATATTCTAGGTAATGAGACAAACCAGCCTGAGACTTTAAATCTCAGTGACAACATAGTAAATACAGGGTTAAGAGCATCCTACGTTTAAGCAGAGTTCATCTGTGTGCCTTTTGTCTCCTGTAAGTGTGTCTGAATGTCTGTGGAGAGCTTACACAGCAACCGTAGTTGAGAACATGGGCGATGTTTTCAACCAGCGGGAGCCCTCTCAAGGTTCCCTTTGGGCTCCAGGGTCCAGCTCTGAGGGTCCTTTCTCTCCTGATGGGATGGTTGCCCACCCCAGGGCTCCCCACAAACCTCTTCTCCTTCTGCATGTGCTTAATGCTGAGAAGGTCTCTAACTTCAACCACCCAACTATCAGGGCCCTCTCAGGAGCTTCAGTATTGGGGAAATTATTTGCCTTTGTTGCATTCATTTTTGTTTATAAAATACTAATTACCTCTTTTATTGTTTGAAGAGATTAAAAGTTAATAGGAGAAACTAAATAAACAGAATGCCATTCTGCACAAACTATATAAGCTGGTAATTAATTTCTGGCCTCCTCTGAGCTAATTAACTCATATAAAGAAATGAAGTTAATGAACCATAATTCCAGTCATACGCATGTAGATACAAGCAGTTTGACTTAATGAATTAATAAGATATTTCCTCTCTTAGAGGTTTTTCAATTGTGTTCCTAATCTGAAGTCCCCTTTAATGTTCCTCTCTGGTTAAAACGCTTAATAAATGGCAGGGCAACCTGGCTACGGGCTAGACCCCAGTTCTGGGGGTCTTCGGACTCTAACTGCAGTCCAGGTGTCATAGGCACGGCCACCAGCAGCTCAAGGTGCAGAGCAGGCTCTAGGCATCACCCAGTTTTCCCAGCTCCCTTGGACAAATTGAGGTTAACTCAGGGAGCAGCCCTCAGGCCACCTCAGAAGAGCCGGGCACCTTTCTCCCTCTGAATATGGCTCACTTTCTACATCCGCACCTTCTGAGAAGACCTCATCTGAAGTCTGGATTAATGAAGTTCAGATAAGTTGAGATCACTTTCTTTTAGCCTTTTTCCTGTTGGAAGTTAATGCAACATTACAGAATGGCACCAAGACGCACTTCGCTGATATTTGGTGCGTGAGTGCGGCACCCAGAGTGGAGCTGTTAAGGGTTACATTGTTTTCTGAACAGGTTTAGGCACTCAGTGGTGTCCAACTCTTGGGACCCCCTGGACTGTAGCCCACCAGGCTCCTCTGTCCATGGGGTTCTCCAGGCAAGAATATCAGAGTGGGTTATCATTTCCTTCTCCAGGAGATCTCCCCCCCCCCACCCCCCCAGGATCAAACCTAAATCTCCTGCATTGCAGACAGACTGTTTGCTGACAGTCACCAGGGAAGCCCTTTCTAAATAGAGGCATCCCCATATATGGAAAGCTGTATTCTTTGTTTAAATAACATGTAAAGAAAATTCTCTGTCTTAGGCACTGTGTTTGTACACCTGCCTGCTAGAACATCAGGTGTTTTCAGCACAAGTGTTTGGGTCCCAGGATGTGTGCCGAGGCTCTCACTCTGCACCTAACGTCAGGGGTGAACTCACCTCACACTTGTGTGATCTCACACGTCGTCAACAGTTGGGAGTTTGGGTTAGGCCCTCGGAGCAGCTGAGAAGGTCTTATTTAGCGACGAGGTTACACCATCATCCCAGCAAAGGCAGACCCATCTGTAGGGCCCTCCAGTGTGGGTCAGCTCACGTGGCTCCGCGGAAAGCGGGAGAGACACAGAGATGGGGAAGGAGGGACGGCGTGCATCGGGGTGGATGAACTGCCGCTTTGTTTGATGAGGGAGATGCTGCTTCAATCCTTGAGACCCGAAACTAAGACTTTCAGAGGCTCAGTAGGTTATGCAAGGTCGCATTGCCTGGTGATGGAGGAACAGGAATGTGAAGGTCATTTCTGCACTGACATCGTGACGTCATAACCTCCACCCTCCCCTGCCCTTCGCGCTTCCTTCCAGAACATCCCCCTGCACACACACACAGGGCCGGGGATGTGCCAGTGCTCTTGCGGCGGCCTCTTCATCAGGACCCTTGGGGACCTCACTTCCCCTTCCCCTTCCTCTCCAACTTAGAAGACGATGACCTTCCTGAAAGCAACTGCGATGGTAGAATTTACAGGATGACGCTGCACCCACATGAACCTCGCGTACCGCGAACGGCCCTGTCCCAGCTCCACCACCTGCTGCCAGGAGGACCCCAGTCTCCCTGCTCTCCTCTGAGAAGCAGGTCTGCTGCGAAGTGAGGGGAGTGAGACAGCGAGGCTCCTAAGACCTAAGAAAGAGACAAACGTGCTGACGGCTGGCCACATCCTCCCCCAGAGCCTCCCTTGCTCCTTCCCTGGACTCGGACCCTGACTCTGGTTCTGATCAGCAACCCGGTTGGCCGGTCGTCATGTTTTCAGCTCTCAGCAAAACTCTCAGGAGCCACCGCGGGACTTCTGGCTTCCCTGCACCCGGGGAGAGCTGAGTTCCGGACAGGGAAAAGGGCTCCTTACGGGACTTGAGAAGCAGCTACTCAAGTCTTTTCTGTGTTCTGTGGTTCAGATAAGGAATCCAGCTGAAGGAAAAAGTGAATGAAAACCAGGGCAAAAGCCTTGTGAATCTCAGAAAGTACAAACAGACGCCAAGGCTGCAGCACCTACTCCGTCCTGGGGCGGGGGCAGGACTGAGCCCGGTCTCCTGTCTGCAGTGTGGCCAGACGCCCGGCCCTGGGGGATGACCGGCACTTTGTTTGGTGTCCTGAGTGCCTGAGGAGGCACCCGGAGTGCCTGAGGCCCAGAGTAGAATCTGTTTACAAGGCCCCAGCCAGCACCGCCGAGGCGCCAGCTGAGAGCACAGGGTAGGTCTGGTGGGAGGTTGTCCTTCAGGAGAGAATCAGGGCCAGGGGGCGGGGGAGGAAAGGACTGTGTCTGCAGACCACCCTCCAGGTCCTCTAGTCACGCTTGGCTTTCTGCCACCTATAGGGGCAGCTCCTCGACCTCTCGCTCCTCCCCAGCTGCCCCTTGGTATCGGGGTGGTCAGCTCATCGGCAGTGATCATTCAGTTCACATGTGTGACTGGTGGACACAAACTCCATTTACAGCGACTCCACATGTTACATTCTAGGTTTGCCCAAAGCAGAAGTTTCAGCCCAGAGCTCTCATTCAGGCTCTGGTTTGTAGAAATGTTCTTGTCTCTGCTGCCATGAAGCTGTCTCCTGCACCTTTGTCCTCAGCTTCTAAAGCATAAGGAAAACGGTTTCCTTATCTGCAGCGTGGGGCTGGTGGTGCCCAGAACCAGGCACAGAGGCAGTAACCAGCGTGGAGCCCTTGCCTGGTGCCCGGCCATGAGCGCTTGCAGAAACCCACACCAGGAGCCCATGGGCCCGTGCCAGGCTCCCTCATGTTGCTTAGAGGGTCACCCTGGTTTGCTCTTTTTCTTGTCATCAAAAAATCCCAGTCTAGGGAGATACAGAGAAAGTGTTTTGTCATCACTGAAACGGAAAGTGTACATGAAGCTTTGGAGCCACGAGGTGTTTGGGATCACAGCTGCCTTGCCGAGGCACCAGTGAATACAGGGAACGGTCACCTCTCCTCAGGAGATGCACGTGCAGAACCCAAGCATCACATGAGGACAAGATTTTTGCTTTTTATTTTAAGTCAATCAAAGATTACGTTTGAGATGTCTCAGGGGATATTTAAGAAACCCTTGAATTTGAGTCCACCCTGACGTTTAGCATATTGTCAGAAGAAACAGAGAGAGGAGAGGAACCAGTCTAGAACCAAAAAATAACTCGGGTGATGCCGTGGAGATAATATTGCCCTTGTACTATGGTTTGAAAACATGCCATTAACTAAAGTATAAGTCGCCTCTGATGGAGACCTCTGCTCCCGCGTCGTGGCCAGTCGATCAATTTTATTCCCGTTCTCCTATTGAGAGCAAGGCTGACACAGGCTCAGAAATGTATTTCATCTTGATTTAGTAAATTTCGTTTATCCGTCTCCATTATTTACTCAGATGCTAAGAACACATCTTTTCTTGGCCATTTGCTCCTAATTGATGAGGCGGCCACGCATGCGGATCCAGCAGCCTGGGATGGGCTGTCTCCGGCTTTTGATCGACTATATATGAAGTAGGCTTTTAGAACTTATAAGAGCCTCTCCGATGACCAGGACAGCACTTGTTATTAATGAAAAGCAGGGCTGCCAGGCACTGAAAAGCCATCTAATTAAACAGCAAGATTTCCATAAAATGAGTTTGAAATCAATCGGTCAATACTGAAACCACTTAAGAAGATCTAAGTATGATAAACTGTGATTCGGCTGAAGGAGACTGCGTGCACGGCTCCGTCTGTATTAAAGACTCGACAGTCTGTACTGTCTTGAGCCCCTCTATCCACTGATGCCAAGAGTTGCTCTCAGAATTCAAAAGATCCAGACAAATATATCGGGAAAAACCTTGGTCATAGGTGTCCCTCCTGAGGACACTTTCTGACCTTTGGAGCTGTGGGCAGTGGGCTGGTGGTGCCCCTGGGGTCCAGGGTCCCACCTGACCAACAGCTGGCTGTGGATGGGTGACTGATGGACAACAGCGACAGCCACCTCTTTGAAAAAGTACTGACTTTGAACCCCCAGGCTGTCTGGCGAGCAGCACGACTGGGTCACTTGAATTCCACTTCCATACTTTACTCTTTTGAACACACACACATTTGCTTTAAACTACTTTGTACGTGAGAAAAGACAAACATGTCAGATATTTTCGTGACATTTACTTTTGCCTCATAAAATCCAGAGCTCTTTGTAAAAAAGGAGGACATTTATTGAAAATGTTGATGGTGAAAGATATAAATAATATCCAGTCCATAATGTATTTGCATAGTGAGGTGATGCTCTGAGTTGGGGAGAGATGAATAAACACCCAAGTAGATTTGTTCCTAATTCTTGATTGACATGCGATTGTCTGCATCACCTGAGCTGGCCTCACCTGATGTGTCTGCTTATAACAGTTTAGCTTGCTTCTCTTTGAAACCTTACTTTTTGAAGACATTTATACTATTTTAGTGAAAAAAAACTCTGTCAAGATTAACAGATAAGTGAAGCTTATGTTGAAACATCCAAAATGGTTTTAATTTATGGAACAGTGACCCCCATGAACTGTAGTCCACCAGGCTCCTCTCTCCATGGGATTTTCCAGGCAAGAATACTGGAGTGGGTTGCCATTTCCTACTCCAGGGGATCTTCCTGAGCCAGACATCAAACCCACATCTCTTGCATCTCCTGTGTTGGCGGATTCTTTATCACCGAGCCACCTGGGAAGTCCCATAAAATAGCGATCTCATTCTTGCTTGGGCCGTCTCCTAGTCGATGCCTGTGCCGTGGGGTCTGTTTGGGGTGCGTTCCCGGCCTTCTCTGGTCTCGCTCACATCTGTCCTGCAGGAGATTCGGCCTCGAGGGCCCACTGGGCAGCAGCGGTACCTTCAGCCCAGCTCTGGCCCCCATCTGCTCCTGGTGCCCTGTAGGCTCCTAGAACCCAACACCCCTATTGATTCTCTCTGAATGAGTTCACTTTCCTTACTTCCATTACGTGTTCCTTAATGTGTGTGTGTTGTGTGTGTACCTAGCTAGCTGCCGGTGCATATCACATTCACACACAGATATGCACACACATATTCTATGTGTTTTATGCTAGAGGGTGACTTCCAGTGTTTGCTAATGCTACCTACCATGAGCTGGATTTCCATTTTTGAAAATTTTTTAGTTTTATAAAATGAGACTGTAGCTATTTTGCAGGTGTTTAGTTTGGTTCTGTGTTTGCTTGGGCAAACTCAATAGCTGGCACGTTTAAATTTTACAAACCCTTTTTGGATCTAATGATTTTGTGGCATCCTTGCATTCGTTCATAATCATTTTACAAGGAGCAAGCTGTAACCGCGTGCAGTAATGGATAGTGACTGCACTCTCTGTGGGGACCGTTTTGTGACAGAAGCTGTGCTTGGCTGAACAGTGGCTCAGCTGAGGACTCGTGGACTTCAGAATGGTGTGACAGGGACACCCAGTCAGTAGAAACCATAGTTATCATTTTGAATTTTGATCTTCTCCTGGGGTAGTTCATGGAAGAGGGGTGTTCAGAAGCCAGCTCAGGTGCCCTGGGGCCCAGCCCCCTGGAGGGTGAGGGCAGGTTGTGGGCTTCCGCTGCAGCCTCCATCTGGGTCATTCTTCTGTGTTGTAAATGCTGGTTCCTAAAGACCCATCCTTAGCCCATGACTCTCCCAGAGCTGCCGCAGGGAGCTCCCGGTCTCAGAGCCACTGTCCTGCTGAGGGTTTCTGGCTCTGTGTCCAGCCCTGGCTGAATGTCCCCTCCCTGCAAGCCAGCCTCTTTCCCTGAGTGTTTCCAGAACTTGATGCCAACACCTCGATCCTGAGGCAGAAACCAGCATCACAAGCTCTGCACATCCAAGGAACCCTGCCTGGTCCCATTCCCCCAAATCTGGTGGTCTCTGTGGTCCAGGGAAACAGCATCTGACATTGCACTTTTGAGCTAGAAAACTCTCCAGTGTTGAGATGTAAATGCTTAAACTCTTCGATTGAGCCACAGGAAAGAGCTGATTTTTTTGGGTCAGAGATGGTCAGCAAGATCGTAGCAGAGTGTAAGCAGTTTCACATGTTTCGGCTTTTAGAATCGCCAGTCCGTCCTCTCCTCAGGTATCATCTCTGCTTCTGGTGTTCAGACTGAAGTCCATGGAGGAAACTGTCTTTCCTGTGGGATTACCTGTGAGCTGTCTTGTTTGCAGACAGTCATTGCTCTTAGAAATAAAGCCAACTTTGGCTTCTTTTTGGAAGCTGCGTGGTTTTTTCAGGAAGTGAGCCTGGTCCCTTGTGCGGAGTTGCATAGGACTTCCAGATGGCTTTTCTGCCTCTGTTCCCAGCTGGGACTGTAGCCACCCGTATCTACAGAGCTTGCATATATGAACGAGATCCTGCTAACGCTCAAAACAACAGAAATATAGTGAAACAGCTTACAGCCCTGCTCCTCCGAGTTCCTATCGCTCACTTCAATCTATTCTAAAAATAAGGGACTTGTCAGGGCTGATGATAAAGGCAGAGTTTTAGAGAAATAAAGAGAACTGAACGGACACAAACATAATAACGTCAAGATATAAATCACAGAGTCCTTCTGCCGTTTCATTATCTTCCTCTAAGGATTACTGGGAGACTCTGCCCACGGACACACGTGTCAACACGGTGTCAAAAATGGACAATCTGTGCTCAAAGTCCATCAGACATTCTCAGCTCTTTTTTGGGGCTTTTTGAAAAATTTTTTGCTATATTAATATATACAAAATTTTCCTTTTAAAGAAAACAAACTATGACTCAAATTAGAATAACAATGAATGGAATTAGAGGCAAAGTAAATTCTTAAGCAGATAAGCAAAAGCTTAAATACATCATGATTAAACCATATGTCTGGTATCATCATCTCTTAAGTACCACAAATCTTTACACACGTCCAGGCCCTATGGATTCCAGAGAGCCAGTGAGTCCTTTCTCTTCCGCAACAGTCACATATTCCCAAGTCTTTTAAAATGGAAAAGGTCTTATTTTATGAATATTAAAATTCCGTTAACAAAGGAACTTAGTAATTTTATTTTAAGAAACATTCTCCCATCTTTTTTTTTTTTTTTTTTACAGATTGTGTTCATTTAACACTTGGGATACATATTCATTCATTTGTAAATTCTCATTTAGTGAACATGTTTCTGAACTTTTTCTCATTGCCCAGCATTGTGTTAATTTATTAAAGACAAAGAAATCTGAGCAGTTTCTGTCAGTGTCAAAGTGTTTTTATATTTAGGGAAGAAGAGGTCTGATATGATCAAGAACACTGCAATAGTCTCCCTGCAAACTTACCTGAGAATTAGGAACATTTCTTTTCTCTTCCAGCGTTCATGGCCCAAATTAAACATACGGCAATGCCATGCAACTGATCCAGCACCCATCGTGTTTCAAACAATGGCAGCCTGAGGATGAATAACACTTGGTGAATGCTTTTAAAGCTATCATAGGTTATTGAATAGTTGAATCTTTCAGGGGATATTTAAACCAAATTGCTATTATCAGAAATAATTTGAAATGTTTGTGAGGCTGGGGGACATAAAAATGGAATTGGTCAAATGTTTCTGTTACTGAGAGAAAGTTCCAGCATTGTAGTGGGTTTAAATTTAAAGAAAAAATGTTTTTAAGAGAGAAATGTAGATGCTTTATGAATATGAATATGGATTTATGTCCTAATTTCCCTGTATAGGTCAAGAAAAATGCTTGTTTATGATAAGTAATTGTAGCTTGACCATATGCATGTCCAAAGTGCTTATTCCTAAACATATGAAAAGATAAAACATGGTGGCTTTGCTTGTACCCCTTGTGGTTGTCTGCCTTTATGTCTATCTGTGTATTTTATGAGGTTGCAGGCACGTGCATCCACACACACACACGCTAGACCAGGGGTGGGAGCACTTGCTTTTCCCGCACCCCCAAGCCACTTCTCACTGCCCTGCACCCCGCGGACCTGGCGATGTTTCTGAGGTGAGCAGGGTGGATGTGCTGTGTGCTCACGGTGTCGCTGCACCAAGGCACTTAGCATGCACCTCGCTGCTCTGCGATCGGGCTGGCACCAACTTGCTATTTACTGATTGACGCTAATTCAAACAGTTTATAATATGTCAGAATTTTTCCAGGGGTTATAGAGGACAGGCTTTGGGGAGCTTTGTGCAGACGCTGATAATTAGTACCTTAGCCCTCGGCTTGTTTGCTATTTTTGTTTCTGCAAAAGGGAAAAAAAGCAAAACAAAACACCTGGATATGTTAACAAAAATGAAACTAAAACCTGGGTATTTACACAAAAAGCACGCACAGTTTAAACACACACACACACACACACACTCCCACACTAACACAATGCAGCAACATGCATACACACACTCCTTTGTTCAAACCAGCCAATGTCTGACTTCTACATGGGAATTAAAACAATACATGCAACTCGACATGTAAAAGTAAAAACACTAATTTTGCATTGTGCTAATTTCCCGGTGAAAAGACTCTCACATATACTTAATAATAAACAACCAAGTTTTCTCTTTGCACCTTTCCCATTATTAGAACTCACTCCTTCCAGTTCAGAGTGACAGTTTCTTCCCTTAGTTTCAGTTATGAAGCATCAGTGTGGGATTATTCATTGACTCAACAGCATCTATTGATTTATTAAATAATATCCACATCCATGAGGTCTCCTAACAAGCCTTGCCGATGTGATCATTCAGGAAACAACATGATCCCTGCTATCTTTCTTAACCAGGAAAGGAACAGGGTGATGTTGCCTTGCAAAAACATTTTGTAAACAACTAACAAGACCACTTTTGACAATAAAGATAACACTCTGCTATTTTTTAATCTAGAAGTAAACTTTCTATTAAAGAGGCAAACCAACTTTAATATTGTGGCAGACACATTTTTAAGGTATGATTCCAGTCTGTATTTGCAAAATAATATTTTCTTTCCTGGGGAAACATTTTTCATTTTAATAAAGAAATGCAGTAAACTCATCGTTTGTCACTTTACCCCAAAGTCCAGTTCCTACATACACGTATCGTTATACATGCCACATACATTTCAAAGCTTAGATTGTTTTGCAAGTTTTACAAGTAAAACTTTTAAATAGTTTTACAAATATGGCACCAAAAGTTTGATGTTGGCTTAATGAGGAATTCAACAATGAACAGACTTTCACAAAAGTGGTGCTTGTTTCATGAGTTTTCAAAATCCTCTGAAAATATACTTTCTTGGGTAATCTTTTAAATGCAAATTTCAGAAGAGAAAGAACATGGAACTGAGATTTCCTATTAAGTCAGAACAATCTGGAACTCTCTTCTGAAAAAAAAATTGGGACAGAGTCAATAATATATCCTAATATGTTACCACCTGTTATTCATTTGTCAAAGGAAATTTAAGAGGCTTTTGAACTTTTATATAAATTATTGAATTTCACATTTCATAAATAAACATGCACGGCAACATACTTGTTATTTCCTGGTAGTGTAGATATTCATACCTAGAAACTTTTAGATGAGAATCCTTCTGCTTGCTGAAGTCCAAACATTTTCCTTTCTTTTTAAAAATTTTTATTTGTTCATTTATTTTTTTTTTAACCTCATTGAGAGGCATGTGGAATTTTATTCCCTGACCAGGGAACGATCCCTCACCTCCACACTGGAAGCACAGAGTCTCAACCGCTGGACTGGCAGGGAAGTACCAAGACTTTTCTTCTCCATATTCTACTGTCTGGTGAGCTGTCAGCTGTAGAGGAGAAGCCCTGGCTTCTGGTGTTTAAACCATTTCAGGATCCTTTTGGTCCCTCACATGCAAACATGAAGTCTTGACAAAGACTTCTCACGTTTCTTAAAGCAACATGATACATGTGGGCATGAGGCACAGAGAAGTGGTGGGATTTGGCCAAATCACCCAGCACAGCAGTAGAAGTTTGGTAGGAACTGAATTCCAGGGCAACTTGTAAAATCCTTCGAGGCCATCAGGCACCTGTCCAGTGTGTAACCAAGGAGGCAAGAAACCAGTGAGGGGGAGGGTAGGGACACAGGGAGGAGGAGGAAGGATGGGGGGGCGGAACGTGAGGAGGACTGGAGTCTGAGTTGCCCATCACCCCCCTGACAGGGCTTACAACTCCATGTCAGAGCAGATAACAAGAATCGCGGTGTAAAACTGCCCGACTTTTATTTCTGCCTTTCCGAGCGATCGGCTCCTTCACTAATAACCGGGATTTATTACTGGACCCATCTGCTGCCTCCATAAGGTCAAAAGGTAAACCACAGGCACAGCCGATGTCACCATCAAAGGGGCTGGTGGCAAATGGAGCCTGACAAGTGTACTTTTAAAGGAATATTGTGGGGAGAGCACTCTCAGCATGAAAGTCAGGCTGGTAGGGAAAATAAAACCTAAAATACTAAAAAGATGTCAAGTTTTAACCCATTAATCTGGTGATGGAGTCCAGCTGTCAGTCCTGCATGTGAGTGGCAGTCAGAAAGAAGAGTGGACCCCAGGAAACACAATCAGGTCCATCTCTGTGTTCTCTGCCCCAGAGCTCCTGTCACCCTGGGGCCACTGCCTGCACAGGCTATGTCTCGGCTGGGTCTGCTCCTTTACAACCCCGTGGACTGTAGTTCGCTAGGCTGCTCTGTCCATGGGACTCTCCAGGCAAGAATCCTCGAGTGGGTTGCAGTGCCCTTCTCCAGGGGATCTTCCCGACCCAGGGATCGAACTCTGATCTCTTACATCTCCTGCTTGGCAGGCGGTCTTTTACCGCTAGTGCCACCCGGGAAGCCACACCCAGCACAGGCGCCCACAAAGCCTGGCTCGGGAAGAGCGCAATGAGTAGTGGCCACTCTCCAGCTCCTCAACGCTATCTCAGACGTGGAAAAACATGCTTTCCTTTTTGCTATCTGACGGTAAGACCTCACTTCCCAGGAGGAAGTTTTGTTGGACGTTGACCAGATAGTCTGGTTTTTGTAAATGCTGTGAGGCTGAGGTATTTTTGAAAGTGGATTGTTTCCCACATATTCAAAAATGTCAAAAGGATTCAGTTGAGGCTGATCTTTCTGGGTGATTCTCTGTGTGTGTTCTTTACCAATTTCTGACCAGGAAACTCATTTTCATTTCTAGCTAAGAATGAAAAGCAAAAAGGGCAGAGAATACCATGCAAGATCCAGCACCCTCTTCCAGTGGAGGTAGAGAATTTACCTCACAGTCTGAGAACAAATTAGAAATCAAGAAGTAATGATTCACTTTGTGACAGCTAATGGTCTAAAGAGGTTTTTTTCCTTCTACACAGCATCCCCAGAAACGAGCTGGAGGTTGCTAACAGTTCAGGTAAGTTCTCACCTTTCCTCCACTCTCTGGGTCATTCATTGCTGGCATCATTTTCTTTCATCTTTCCATTCTCTGAATCAATAAGTCATCAATAAGACATTTGCAGCCCAGATGTGAGGACTGAATGTCAAGCATCTGACAAAAGAGATCCCAGACCCTGCCCCATCAAGCTCACCTGGTCCCACCTGCTCTTCAGGTGCTCTTCTGCCTAGAGGCATCCTCTTTCTGAACAACGTTATTAGGACTGACCCAGGAGGAGGGCTCTCACAGATACTAAGCCCATAGGCTCCTTGACTTCCTGCTTCCAGGACTATGAGGAGTAAACGTCTGCTGTTTATAAGCCACCGATCTTGGGTACCTTGTCACAGCAACCTGCACAGACTGACTAAGGGAAAAAGTGACTCCTCATGGTTGGTGTTAGTCCATACAGAAAATGATTGAATCACTATTGGTGGAAGAGAACAGATGGCACATTTAAGCAGTGATACAGCAAAGTATTTGAAGGAAATTAAACCTTTTCTAGATGCAGTTTTCTGAGATACAGTGTTTCTTACTTTTTTTAAAGGTCCCAGTTCAGGAAGTATGTTCTCATCCCTCCTGCATGAAATTTACCTGAAAAGGTGGTAGGGAAACTTGTTGGTATAAGGAGTTGCCAGCTAACCTCTAATGGCAACTTTTAATCCCTGCTGGACCACTGGGCTAGCTTTCTATCAGCATTTGTCAAGTCTCAATCAGTCTGCTATTAAACTTTCAGATTTAGAAAAGGGATGTGAGTTTTGCTACTTGGAAACTAAGAGTTAATAAACTTATACACACACGGGGGTTTAAGATGTGCAAACATATCTTAGGTGTGAAATGACCCACAACACTCAGATCATCACATTTCTGAGACCATGCTCGCCACCGTGGGAGGGGCACACGTGAGACTTACTGACAGCGTACGACTGTGATTCGGAGGCTCCTGGATTCAAACCTGCCAGTGTCTTTGCTCTTTACACCACTTGGGAGAATGTGGAACATTTTCCCCAGTCTGATGAGTGTTTTCTGTGCTCTTTTCGGATTCTAACAGAAGAACCTTTCCAGTCTGTTTTGCTCTCCTTCCAACGTGGCAAATATCAATTTAGCTAATGAGGCACAGGTGTAATTGTAGGCATTCCTTCAAGAATTCTTCAGCTATGAATCTGCCTCAAATTATGCAGCACGGTTCCGTAATTGTAGTTCGTTGGGAAAATTCACGGCTCCAATGGCCCTCATGCTCACACTTCCACCTGTGCATGTGGCGTGCGGACCTCGTGTTAGTACATTGTGATGCAGGAAATAAAAACAAGCCCAGTCATTGGCTGCAGGGCTCTCTGTGAGTGTATTCCTACGTCCTATTACGTTGCATTCAGTCCCGTTTGTACGTTTGCAAAGAGCATTCTTTTCAGAAAAGATGGCACAACTGGTCCCTTTCTTCCCTCACCATCCATCACTTTGGTGAGAGGCTGCCATCCCGCCTCCAGCCTTTGCACACATTACGGTTCTGGGGCTGAAGGTTGATAATTTGGTGTTGAATGAATTCCAGACTATCATTTTCAAGCAATTTCCTCATGAACCAAACACCTGAACTGCACCCTGCCCCCATAGCTTATGGGGAAGAACACCAGATGAATCAGACGATCCAATTACCCACTGAGATCTGAACAGAACCAGAAAGTGGTGGGACTGAACCTGTGTTGTGAGTCTAGCAAACCTCGAGTTACCATTGCTTAGCATTTAACTTCCAAGAACCTGTGGGCCAGGGTGAATAGAAGAGATGCTTAGGGGCGAGTAAGCCAAAAATACACCTATGGGGAAATATAACAGTTGAGATCAAGTGTTTTAATTCTTCTAAAGCACCACACAATCTCACAGTCCTCCTTGTCTGTGGTCAGTCTTATAAACAAAAGAAGAAGGCGTGTTCTCTCAACCAGCAATGAAAATGCTGCATTACTCAATTGTTGTCTTATACTTCAATTTCCAAAAATTGAATTTGTGAAAGTTAAATTTGCGTTAAGATACACTTGGAAGAAAAAGTCAAATGTGAATCAATTGTAAATTACTGAGAGCTGGTCATCTCAAAATATTACTAAGTAATGTTGCGGTAAAGTTAGCACCAAGAACATACAATCTTTCACTGTAGGCTCAGGGTTTTCTTTTCAAACTAGCCCCTTTCTGTGAGTTCACTGCTTTGACCCCACTGCAGGGCAACTCCCTTGGTTCCTCCCCCGCGGAAAAGGGTCACAAGAGGAGGAACGCCAACTAGCTTGAGAATCCTCGTGTCATGGCCACAGGTCAGGTCGGATCACAGAGAGATGACGGGAGTTAATCACACAGAGAGTCGGCCAAGTGCCCGTCAGTTCAAGCTGCCACTCTTCTCCAATTCCGATTTATTCAAGAAGTAAAATCACTTGCGCAGCCACTTCCTTAGCAGAGGCATACGGTGGGTGACTTCATGACAGCTCCAGGTCGTACTACGAAGGTTGTGTCGTATTTAGTGTTTGTTCAAAACTGCTGATGCAACCACCCATTACCTCCACTGTGGCAAACGCAGGTGCATGAAATTTTAACTTTAACTGAAGTGTTAGTGAAGTGATAACAATATGTGAACAATATGTCCATAATGTAATTACACATGAAAGATAAGAAGTGCTTTTGAGGAAGTAAGTCTATATAAGTATTTCTGTAGAATCTGAAGTCAGTGGCTCAAGATTGCTACCCATCTTGTCTTCTTTTCAGTGATCATTATTCCTTCTTGCAGGTCTCACATTTCCAGCTGAGATTACTTTATTTCTTTTGTACTCAAAGTGCAGTTATGTAGTGACAAATTTTTTTTTTTTTTTCAGCTTTTCTTTATCTGAAACCATCTTTTCCTTCACCTTCACATCTGAAAGGCAGCCGTCACAAGGTTGCTGGTGTTGGTAGCCCTGTCTGAAAGCAATAGGAAAACTGCGTGTGTTCAGTGTTCAGGGGCTGGATGGCACAAATAGAGGGGAGAAGCCTCAAAATGAGCCTTGCAAATGCTGAGATCCACTGCGAGCTGGAGACAGGACGTCACAGCTGAGCTAAGAAGGAAGAGACCAGGATTGGTGGTAGGTGAATGGACTGGCATCTTCAGGGAGGACCACAGAGGAGAGGATGCTGCATTTGTTCAAGTGTTGACCAGAGGCTGGACTGAGCGGCCACCCTGATGTGGAGAAGGTAGAGATTCTGGAGATGAGCAGGTGTAACTAACTGATATTAGTTGTAAGTGGTAACAGATCTGACTAACTGATGAGCAATCTAACAGAAGTCTCACTATGTCTTTCTGGAGCTCATCAAAAAATTCCAGAGACGTTGGCATTACCTATATGAAACTGTTTTCTAAAACAAATGGACTGGATTTTTAAAAGAATTTGTGATAACCACTAATATTTAATCATGAACACCCTAAGTAGCATAACCCTTGTCATCAATATCCATACTGTCACTCCTGTAAATAGTGACCTAGTGGAAATCACAGTGAAACTACGAGCTATAACTTAAAAACCCAAAACCATACAAAATGGTGATTAGCTTTTTTGATTTTTATGGAGCTGCTTTATTCCTTTTTTTAAATATGAAAATATACGAAAATATATGAAATATATGAAGATATCTGAAAAATATGAAGAATATGAAGAATATGAAAATATATGAAAAACATGAAATATATGAAAACATATGAAAATATGAAAAATATGAAGAATATGAAAAATGAAATATATGAAGAATATGAAATATATGAAATACATGAAAATGTGAAATATATGAAAAATAAGAAATATATGAAAGTATATCAAAATATATGAAATGTATGAAATATATAAAATATATGAAAGTATATTAAATGCATGAAATATGTAAAATATATGAAGGTATATGAAATATATGAAAATATATGAAATGTATGAAATATATAAAATATATGAAATATATAAAAATATATGAAATATATAAAAAATATGAAATATATGAAAATATATGAAATATATGAAAGTATATGAAATATATGAAAATGTATGAAATATATAAAATATATGAAATATATGAAAATATATGATATGTATGGAGAATATGAAAATATGAAATATATGAAGAATATGAAAAATATGAAATGTATGAAATATATGAAATATATGAAATGTATGAAATATATAAAATATATGAAAAAACATGAATAATATGAAAAATATGAAGAATATGAAAATATATGAAAAACATGAAATATATGAAAAATATGAAATATATGAAATATATGAAGAATATGAAAAACATGATATATATGAAAATATATGAAAGTATATGAAAATATATGAAATGTATGAAATATATAAAATATATGAAAAACATGACAAATATGAAAATATATGAAAAACATGAAATATATGAAAATATATGAAATATATGAAGAATATGAAAAATATGATATATATGAAAATATATGAAATATATGAAAAATATGATATATATGAAATATATGAAAGTATATGAAAATATATGAAAATGTATGAAATATATGAAAAATATGAAAAACATGAAATATATGGAAATATATGAAATATATGAAAAATATGAAGAATATGAAAAATATGATATATATGAAATATATGAAAGTATATGAAAAATATGATATATATGAAAATATATGAAATATATGAAGAATATGAAAAATATGATATATATGAAAATATATGAAATATATGAAAAATATGAAAAATATGATATATATGAAATATATGAAAGTATATGAAAGTATATGAAAATGTATGAAATATATGAAAAATATGAAAAACATGAAATATATGGAAATATATGAAATATATGAAATATATGAAAAATATGAAGAATATGAAGAATATGAAAAATATGATATATATGAAATATATGAAATGTATGAAATATATAAAATATATGAAAAATATGAAGAATATGAAAAATATGAAGAATATGAAAAATATGATATATATGAAATATATGAAAGTATATGAAAAATATGATATATATGAAAATATATGAAATATATGAAATATATGAAAAATATGATATATATGAAATATATGAAAGTATATGCAAATATATGAAAATGTATGAAATATATAAAAATATGAAAAATATGAAAAACATGAAATATATGGAAATATATGAAATATATGAAAAATATGAAAAATATGAAAAATATGATATATATGAAAGTATATGAAATATATGAAAATATATGAAATGTATGAAATATATAAAATATATGAAAAATATGAAATATATGAAGAATATGAAGAATGTGAAAAATATGATATATATGAAATATATGAAAGCATATGAAAATATATGAAATATATAAAATATATGAAAAAGGAGCTGCTTTATTTAATATTTAAAGGCACATTAATATGGAATATAATGTTAATAAGATTAAATATGAACTCAATTATTGGAAATGTAACCACTTTATATAGTGTCATAAATTTAAATTTTCTAATTATTTTAGTCTCCCTGAGATTTTTGAGGAGATGAGGTAAAAAATTCCGTGTTCCCTCTCTTGACGCCCCCCAGCACTTGGCAGGACCTCATAGCTAGGAAACTCTCAGCAAACACGCTGTTAAAGGACCTGAACAAGACTCCGTTTCAATATAAATCTGAATTATCATGAAATCCACATTTCATGCTTCAATTAAGACCATTTTACTGTAATTACCAGAGAGAGGCTCAAAGTCAGCACAGCAAAAATACTGGCCCTGACATAATTGTTTTAAATAAATACCAGGTTTTAAAGGAAAAGACACATTCTGAGAGATTCACTGTTTGGCCCTAAAACCTTGTTGTACCTGGTTTCTTAGCCATGCCCCTCCCCGCCGTCGGGGGCTGGCCGGGCCAGCTCCGTCTGGCACGAGACTTCGGGCCCGGGCGCCCGTGTCCAGGTGCCTGTGGTCATGTCTGTCACCAGCACTCCCCCCCTCCCCTGAGCTGTTACACCTCCACCAGAAAGGAGAGCAGAAAAGGAAAGTTTTATCAGAAAATTCTGCTGCCAGCACGACCGACTTCGTCTGCCTGTTCAGTGAGATTTGTGGGCAACCAAAATGACTCCATGGTCTTGGGATTAAAAACAGGAATAAAATACGTGCCATGACTTGCCGGCTGGTGCAAGGGGGAGACGGGTGTGTGGCCCAGTCCATGTGCGGGCAGGTGTGTCTGTCTTCTCTGCCGGCCACTGGCTGAGCGTGTTGTCTCAGGTCCTTGGTACCTGTCTATCAGGGGACAGTGATCTTCTGAATGGAAGACCGCGTGGGGATGGCCCTGCGTTACTGTCTTCCTGGGACAGGGATGAAGTGAGGGGACACAGCCCGTGAGCCATGCTCTGGGTGGCCAGTTCGTGAGCACCACACCGGGCTCTGTCCAGTTCTGCTCTTGCTGTCTCTCGCCTGGGACCTGGGCCAGAGGGCCTGCCCCAGATGTGGGGGTGACGACTACAGGAGCATCGTCGGCGCCCAGGGAGGGCGCTCAGGAACGATGGCCCGGGTGTGGGTACTGCAGTGGTCACACCATCCCGTCCCCCGTCAGCCCCGGGTCACAGAAGGTCGTCCAGGGGACACATTCTGTCTAGTCACCCACATTTGTGCCCCATGAGGACAGTAGCCCCCTGGCCCGGGGTTTGCTCCCCATTCGGGTCCCCACTGTCCCAGATCTTCCTCCCACATGATGCCTATCCTAGGGGCTGGGGCACAGGGGTCACCTCGTTCCTACCGTGATGAATACTGTGATGCGTGGGTGCCCTGGGGACAGGGCAGCCTGGTCAGCCATGTCACTGCCTCTCAGACGGTATAACTGGAAGTGAAAAGCGACCCTATGTAATAACTCATAAAGTTTCAATCAAGGACCTGCACTTAATTTTTAAACCGTTTGTACAAGGAATATGATAGCCCTGCTTCTCTTTGCACTTTATCTCCATCCCTCACTTGGGCCAAGTCAGCCCCACTCCTGCCCATACTGCCCCCAGGTTTGCCTGGTAATAGTAACACGTCTAGAAAAGAATATAACTACTGACTCTGCTATTTATTTTCCTTTAATTTGTCAATAAAAAGGTAATTGCTTTTAGGGCTATAATTGGCTTAAAGCAAAACCTCACTTGCTGGAACCAAAACTCAAAGATTAAACCACAAAATAAAACAATTCAAGGTGATACCTTAAAATAAAGTTAGCAATGCCATTTCTTTTTTAAACATATCAAGAAATTTGCTTTGGAAATTATCCAGTGACGAGTCCCAGAAAATTCTCAAACATATAAGATACCCAGGGTCTCTTTTGTTCTTACAAACATCTCAAAGCTCAAGGCTGTCAGGACAGCACAGTGACTGTTGTAACTATCACCAACCTGAATGCCCTCCAGCCAACAGGGCACATTCAGGGGTGAAGAGGTAGCTTCCACTTCCGATGGCTCCAAGTGATTCCAAGTACACTCTGTCTTGCTGACTTTGAACTTCCAGCTATGTCCTGCTGGACTCTAAGGAACGCCATCAGGGGAGATAAGAGACAAGACTGTAGATGATTTTTTTCAATATTTAAATTATTCAAATTTTTTAAAATCCCCAATAAAATTTATTTATTGACTTATAATCTTCCTTGCCACAACATAAATTATTCATGCTCAATTAAATTAAAAAATGTTCAAATGACCAGATTCAAAGAATTGCTTAAATATTGGGTTTTTTTGTTTGGATTATTTCATTTATTTATATTTGGGGCCCTATATTTTTGTTATACCCTATTCTTTCACCGTTTTTTCTTATCCACAGAACCCGAAGTATGTATCATCTGTTTCTTGTAGCTTTTTTGCTTGTTTTTTACACATATGGGTTTATCGTGCTCACAGTGATAAGCTCTTTCTAAAAACTGAAAACATTTTACTAATTACTAAAAGGGAGAAATAAATACAGTACCAAGAAAATGTCATTTAAAATATTACATCTATTTTCTATTTTTAAACCTTTATCACTTCCAATTCAACCCCCCTAATCACAACTTGCATATTAATTGTTGAGCCAAATTTACCAGAAACTGTCTTTTATATGAAATCATCCAAAAGATAATTCCAGAGAAGGTTTGTAAAACAGATGATCACGTTGCTTCCTGTCCTAACAGATGCACTGTGATGACACGTATATTGTTCATATTAAACACTCTCTTTCTGGCCCATGGAATTCTCCCTTATCCCCTAAATGCCTGCTTATGGTATATTTTTCTGGGCTAATGAAGTACAAGACACTTCTGCAAGCATAAGGCAATATTTGCACTTATAAAGATAATACTTCAACAGACATGACTCAATATTTGAGGAGAACATTGGAATTTCAAACCCTGAAGAAACATCTTTATGGTTGCTTGCTTCTTTGGAATTATTCATGTGTGGTTTAGAAGGGAAATTATACATAAATTGATGTTGAGAAAGAAAGTGTTAATAATAACATTGTCAATGGTGGTAGAATCCAGAATCATGGGTGTACATACGTTGGGAGAAAATCAACGTGGGGAGCCAGAGAAACAAACACACATGGCACAGAGGGGACTGGGGTTTAACATCACTGGGTCCACATTTCTTAGAAGATGACAATAAAAGTTTTTGGAGCTTCAAACCTAGAAAATTGCCTTTGTGGCCGCATATGCAAAATTTTGCATATAATTTCAAAACCTGCTGTGCTATGCTCAGTCATATCCGACCCTTCGTAACCCCATGGACTGTAGCTCACCAGGGTTCTCTGTCCATGGAATTCTCCAGCCAAAAATACTGGAGTGGGTTGCCATTTCCTTCTCCAGGGGATCTTCCCAATGGATTGAACTCGCGTCTCCTGTATTGACAGGCAGATTCTTTATCACTGAGCCACCTGGGAAGCCCTTTACAGACTCTTTACAGACTCTGAAACTCATCCGTTGATGCGAAAACCCCCTGGTTGGTACTCCAGATATAAAGCTGTCTTTATGTAAGGATTTAACAATTCTGTTTCATTTCACCGCCAGGGCACCACTCACCCTCAGCTGAGGGCTGAGTAGAGCATGTGGGAGGAGAATTTCCAAGACTGAGGAAGGCCCCGCAGGAGTAGGGGACAATGATTATAGCAAGCACAAGGCTGGAGGAGTTCACTGTCCCACCAGGCAGGGCAGACAAACCCAGTGATAACGCAGAGTGAGACTGAGCAGTCTGAAGGGCGCCACGCCAGGGACAGAGCCAGGTTAGCTGTCCACACAAACGGCTCCTGGTGTGGCTAGCTTCCTACCTCCATCCAGCTTTAGCATGTATCCTACTGTAAGTCTGCATACCAGGCAGCTTCACTCTCGCACATTTGTTCTTTTCAAGCATTGTTTTATCTATTTCAGGTATTGCATTTTCACCCTCAATACGCTGTTATTGTCTGTAGAAATAATTTTATTTTTATTATTTTATTTTTTGGTCAAGCTACATGGCATGTGGGGTCTTAGCTCCCTGACCAGGAATTGAACCCATGTCCCCTGCAATGGAAGCATGGAGTCTTAACCACTCAATGGCCAAGGAAGTCCCTGTAGAGATCATTTTAAAACTGAAATCATTATTTGTGGTACTAGCAACCTCCAGTCTGGGTACCATCTAAAAATTTGATGAGCACATCTTTTGATTTCTGATAAAATTTGTGTATATCATTAATAAGTCAGGGCTGAGGATAGAGTTCAAAAGGACAAAATTAGAGCCTTCCTTCTAAGTTAGCCTAAAACCATTGATTAACGCACTTTGGGTGGGTTTAATGAGCAGGGACCTACCATTCAGAACAACCAAACAGGGACACAGTGAAGACAGTGCAGGAACATGAGCAACCAGAAGAGACGTGAGTCTCTGACTGCATCCATCTCATCTCCATCTCTTCTTCTGTCTCTCCAAATACAGGTTTTGTTGAACAATAAAAAGGAAAAGGAAATGAAGCTCAATTCACATATTATTTAAAGCAAGAGAGCAGAGTAATTGAATTAAAGCAGGAGAATTAAAACACTTGCTTCACTTAAGACTTGTAAACTGCAGTTTCCTTCAGGTCTGTTTTTTATTTACGATGAATGTCACCCCATAGTTGCTTTGAAGTTTAAGAAGAACTTAGGAAAACAGAAACGAAAATGCCTTTTGAAAATGAAATAATACAGAACATATTAGTGTTGATCTTCTTGAGCTTTTAATGAAATTATGTTGCTGTAAATGGAATATTTTTATAGCAATTTTAAAAAGTTATTTCCTCCATGGAACCCATTCCCTTAGGGGTACTGCCAGCTGCACAATCTGTGCCTCTCACTCTCTTTGGAGCCTGTTTTCATCATGAGGATGCCTAGAAAACTGACTGGAAGCAGGATTCCTGGGGGTTCCAGGCCTGGGATGAAGATGAGGGGCCAGGAGTGGAGGAAAACCCCAGCTGTGGGCACTGAGGAAATCACACTAAGCAACCCAGGCAGCTTGCTCCCAGCTCAGGATCCCAGTGGGTTTGAAAACCACCAACCTCAGGGAACAGCAGGTGTGTGTAGCCCCCAAAGTCTGTGTGTGTCCCCAGCTCCCCACCTCATCAAGCAGCTTCCCACCTCCATGTCTTAAAACTGTGTCGTCGCTCAGTCGTGTCCAACTCTTTGAGACCCCATGGACTGTAGCCGACCATGCTTCTCCATCCATGGGATTTTCCAGGCAAGAGTACTGGAGTGGGTTGCCATTTCTTTCTCCAGGGGATCTTCCCAACCCAGGGATCAAACCCGGGTCTCCTGCATTGCAGGCAGACGCTTTACCCTCTAAGCCACCAGGGAGGCCCCTGTTTTGAAAAGTGCACAGCAAAAGCCAGAGTCCATGTGTTCTGTGAAAATGCAAAAACTGCAATTTTCAAAATCAAGAAGGACAGTAAAATAATGGAAATCCCCCCCGCAAAAAAAGCAAAGAAAGTAAGGAAATCTCCTAGGACTGAAGACATCACATGGGTACATAAGTCATTCAGGAAAATGAATTCTAAATGCTGCACAACAGAACACACATCACAAAGTATACATCACCTGGGGTAGCAAGAGGGCCCTGGAGATGTCTGGAGAGGACAGATGAGGGGCAAGAATGAAACCAAATGTTTCTAAGGGAGCAGCAGAAACTAAAATGATGTGAAGAAATCCCCCAGAATTCCCAAAGAAAAATGACTGAAAGCTTAGAATTTTATACCCAGCTCACATATGAGCATAAGGTGTTTCACTAAACTGTGCATCTTCAAATGCACAGAAACCCAAAAGGGAAAGAAATGGGCTCTTAACCCAGAAGAGGGGCAAAGAGGACTTTCAACAGAATGATGAAAGAAAGTCCCAGAATGAGGGTGGCCACAGGGCAACTAGTCAGGGGCAGCAGATCAGAGGTCAGACAATTTTTTTTAAAAATGTTTCAAAGGCACTGATGTGCCACCATCAGTTTGACCATATTAAAAAGATACATGAGTTTATCAGAATGTGAGCATTGTTTTTGATGAATGTGTGAAAAGTTGAGCTAGCATAAAGACCAATACAGTTTCCAGGAGTAAAAGACATTTGCACAGAAAAGTAAAGTACCAGGAGGTTCAGGTGGGAACAAATGCGCAGAACTGCATTGTGATGTCTATGTTCAACTCTGATGTAGCAAAAATACCATTGAATTTTGCATTTGACAGGTGAAAGGGAGGCTTACATGCTTGTGCTTGTGGGAAGATTTAAGACACCCCATGGACTATAATCCATCAGGCTTCTCTGTTCATGGGATTCTCCAGACAAGAACACTGCAGTGGATTGCCATTCCCTTCTCCTGGGGATCTTCCTGATCCGAGGAGCGAACCTGGGTCTCCTGCATTACAGGCAGATGCTTTTCTATCTGAGTCACCAGCCCACTGATTATATCTAAACTAAAAACAGAGAACACTATAAGAATATCACTTAATGTTAGAAAGCAAATATGAGATGAAATAGCCATGTCACTACTTGAAAGTGGTTTCCTCCAGCACAGAGGTTGGTAAATTTTTTGTGAAGACAAAGTAAATATTTTAGATTTTGTTCAAGTAATAAAATCTGGCGTTAGAGCGTGAAAACAGGCATAGCTAATGCAGAAAACAATGGCCATCACTGTTTCTCAGAAAGCATTGTTTACAAAATAAGACAGCGACCTGGACATGGCCCTTGGAGAGAGTCTGCTGACTTCTCCCCCAATAACAGTGAGAAGGCATGGGCTCTGCTGTGTTTTTATTATCGATCTTTAAAACTGTCTGAATTTTAATAACATGTATATGTATTCCTTGGGAGACAAATCTAAATTTATTTATTTTTAATTGATATGAGATATTTTTCTTTTCATGGACTGAAAGGAAAGGAAATATTTTGGATTCAAAGAGTGCACTGTGTTCCAAGAAAACAGGACCCCACTGTGCAGTCAGTGGGCACACTTAAGCCAGGAAGACCAGGAAAGAGCAGAGAGCTCTGCAGGTCCCCGAACAGACAGCAGCAGACCACGGCTTCTGGGGACCCCACTGGGGCTCGGGGCTTCTGGACACCCTAAGTACCAGAAGAGGATGCACAGCAGCTACTGAGTTCTGGCGAGGCTCAAGATTCCCTAGGGAGAGCAAGAGCAGAGAATATGCTGGAGGAAGGTGGACACAGGACAGTCAGCCAGGAGCAGACACAGAAACCAACGTGGAGGCAGGTTAAGACTGGGAATGGCTGTTAAAGGCTGGAGATGAGCACTGAATCAGGGCACTTATAGCAGCAACACAGAGTGATGGGAATGTACATGTCCTGAGCAAAGGGTGAGAGGAATCTGCATGACAAGCTATAATGTGATGTATGTAATGTAACATAACAAAATGTAATACATTGCGTCATGTAATGTAACATTATATAATGTAAAATAATGCAATGTAGTAAAACAATGTAATATAATATAGTACATTATAGTATGCATAGTACAATGCATGATTATATAATATATTGCATAATATATATTACATAATATAATGTAATATAACAAAACAATATATTATAATTCATTGCATAATATAATATATCCCATAATATAATATAAACACCTGAAGTTGGAAGATAAGAGAAAGCTGAGCAGAAAGTCATATAAGAACACTTATTTCTTTACTTCTCAAAGCAAGGTAATCAATGTTTTTTATTATTATATTTTACTGTGTGTCATAGTTTCATTACTTAATATTTTGCAATTCTTTCTTGTAAAAAATTATTTGAATCTACTATATTCTTTATCTTACTTCCATTTATTTAAATTCAAATAAAATTATTTTCATTTATTGCAAATCTATGGTATTACCTTATTTTCATAAAAGTATCACCATGCATTTTCTATCTGTGTACATCCAGAGAGTGATATCTACAATAATCAGTAATGTTTATAAATGTTATTTCTGATTACAATTTTATGCATTTTATTTTACTTATATACTGTTACGCCTTATTTGAATTGTTTGTAACTACATGCATGCTTGCTTTCTATAAAAACAAAAGGGTGATTTTCCTAAGGAAACAGGAGACTGGAAGTAAATATATAAATATATAAACAGTAGTTAGTTCTGGATGGTAGGGATTAGATGATTGTTATTTTCTATTATTTTATACTTTTGGCATTACTTTTTCACAAATTTTAATGAGACAACTGTAAAAAGAAATCTATTGAATTTTCAAGCCAGCAGAGCCTATATGAGTCTTTTAATTATATGTTATTCTACATCTAGTAGATGCTATTTGAGCAAACAGCTTAGCAGAGACTGGAATAGCTGTTAGAAGCTGAAGTCTTGTACCCTGAATCCCACCCTATCTGGACATAAATGGTTCAGTTTACAGATTAGAACCATCTAGACTTTGAGACCAACTCTAATTGTAAAAGTAACATGTAAAGAGAGCTTTCTTACAAAGTTCCATCCTTCTGCCCAGATCTGATGTTTTCATCTTGGGTTTTGACTCATCATTCTATGTTCACATCACAGAATTGGTTACCCACTGAGCCAAACACTGCACAAACAGAAATGGTGTTGAAGTCCATGAGTCTGCAAAGGATCCAGGGTCAGGCACAGATCTCCAGTATGGGCCCCACCTCCTGCCAACCATGGAGCCCCTACAGGTGCACACAGCCCAATCCACACCTGCTACCCTGGGGGTCTCAGTGCTGCCCCCAGATGATGGAATTCACCAGCTCATCATCTGCACTGACTCTTTTGCATTTGGACTTGGCATTGTTCTCAAATTGCCAACATCAGTTGGATCATCGAAAAAGCAAGAGTTCCAGAAAAACATGGAATTCTGCTTTATTGACTACTCCAAAGCCTTTGACTACGTGGATCACAATTAACTGTGAAAAATTCTTAAAAAGATGGGAATACCAGACGACCTGACCTGCCTCCTGAGAAATCTGTGTGCAGGTCAAGAAGCAACAGTTAGAACTGGACATGAAACAACAGGCTGGTTCCAAATAGGAAAAGGAGTACATCAAGGCTGTATATTGTCACCCTGCTTATTTAACTTATATGCAGAGTACATCATGCAAAATGCCAGGCTGGATGAAGCACAAGCTGGAGTCAAGATTTCCAGGAGAAATATCAATAACCTCAGATATGCAGATGACAACACCCTTATTGCAGAAAGTGAAGAAGAACTAAAGAGCCTCTTGATGAAAGTGAAAGAGGAGAGTGAAAAAGTTGGCTTAAAGCTCAACATTCAGAAAATGAAGATCAAGGCATCCAGTTCCATCTCTTCATGGCAAATAGATGGGGAAACAATGGAAACAGTGACAGACTTTATTCTGGGGGGCTCCAAAATCACTGCAGATGGTAACTGCAGCCATGAAATTAAAAGACACTTACTCCCTGGAAGCCATGAAATTAAAAGACGCTTACTCCTTGGAAGAAAATTATGACCAACCTAGATAGCATATTAAAAAGACATTACTTTGCCAACCATGGTCCATCTGGTCAAAGCTATGGTTTTTCCAGTAGTCATGTATGGGTGTGAGAGTTAGACTATAAAAAAGCTGAGCACCAAAGAATTGATGCTTTTGAACTGTGGTGTTTAAGAAGACTCTTGAGAGTCCCTTGGACTGCAAGGAGATCAAACCAGTCAATCCTAAAGGAAAGTAACCCAAATATTCATTGGAAAGACTGATGCTGAAGCTGAAACTCCAATACTTTGGCCACCTGAAGCAAAGAACTGACTCACTGGAAAAGACCCTGATGCTGGGAAAGATTGAAGGCGGGAGGCGAAGGGGACAACAGAGGATGAGATGGTTGGATGGCATGACCGACTTGATGGACATGAGTTTGAGTAAGCTCTGGGAGTTGGTGATGGACAGGGAGGCCTAGCGTGCTGCAGTCCATGAGGTCACAAAGAATCAGACAAGACTGAGTGAATGAACTGAACTGATTGTTCTCAGACTCCCATGTTGGACTCAGATCCGCCTGCTGCTCTGGTTTCAGAAATCATCTTGGGTACTCAGTGCTTGAACTGCCCTGAGTCTTGTTAGCCTGATTTGCAGAGACGGTGGTAAAGCTGCTGGTTTCCATGGCCCTGAGCTGAAGGATGTGCAGACCAGACAAAGAGTCTGAGGATGGTGGTGAGGGATGGTGCCGTTTGTGGGCTCTAGCAGCTATAAAGCACCAGACTGTAGAGAAGGCCATTACAAAGAGCAAAAGGGAAACACAAGAAAGAGGTTGTCTTGGGGCCATCTTGAGAAGGACACTGCAGTGTTGCTTCTTCCAGAATGCCTTCCCCAGACCACATGTATCCTGGAGTTCTTTGTTCTCTATTCATGCTCTGGTTCATGGAGCTTCTTGCAATTTAAAATCCTTTTAAACTTTTGTACCATTTGTCCACAATATAAAGACTTTGTCTATTTAAACATCATTCAATCCTCAGAATCGTGCAAGAGGCTGGTACTGAATCTCTGTTCAGTAGACATTTGTTGTACTATAGAATAAACTAAAATTTCAAGAAGAATATAATTAGCATCCTGAGGAACTTCTTCAGATGACAGTTCATGGGATATCTGACTGTTGCAAATGGACTCTGGAAAGCAAGCAGGCAAGAGAGAGAAGACGACATTCTCAACAAGCTCCAAGGTTACCTTGTTCTGATCTTGTATCATTTTTAAATGACTGACCATTGGGTAAAGCATACATCTAAAATATCTAATCAGTGGTCAGCCAGACCAACTGGAAGTGAAATGCATATTTTTGGAATGCCAGTACCTGAAATCTTGCTTCTTTAACTGGGGCTCATGAAGAAGAAGCATCAGCCTGACCTGGAAGACTGTGGAGAATATCTCAAACTGGACTCCAGAACTGCCGAGTTAGAACCTTCAACTTAACAACATCTGCAGGTGGTTGGGGGCTGTGTTAACATTCAGGAAGTCTCACTCTGGGCTCTGGGTGTTGGTGGCCAGCAGCCCCTTGTTGTAGAGACACTGTCCTCGATGCTTCAGGATGCTTCTCATCCTCCAGCACCAACAGCACCCAGAAACAGTGGTCTTCCAGTCCCAACAGCACCCGGAGACAGTGGTCCTCCAGCCCCAACAGCACCTGGAGACAGTGGTCCTCCTGCAGGCATCCCCGGAGGAATGATACAGCTCTGCATCCAGTACAGGGCATCTTCCATCTCATGCATCTCTGGGGAGCCTCCACCACTGTCCTCGCATGTGTCTCAGTGTTAAATCAGGCTCAGCATAAAGTTTGCTCACCCAGGGCTACTTTGACTTGTTTATATCTGCATTCTTAGTCCTTATAACTCCATCCATCAAACACTGGACGGCAAACAAATTTGTTTGATAACAACTTTCTTTTCATATCTCCATCCCATATAGCAATTATAGACTAAGATTTTTGTTCCTGTTGTATAAATACAGGAAAGAAAACACATGCGAGCCATACATCATTACATGCATTTTCAAGTCTTCACTATGGATGGCTTTCTACCTTGTCCTCACTCCTTGACCACCATGAGTTTTTTGGGGGTGTTTTTTGCACGAGTGGTCAATCAGATATTACAGGTGAGAGCGAATGTATTTCACTGACTTAAAAGCCACTAGGTGCACAAGACCTAAGATTGGTATCCAAAATCATTTTTCAGTCAAACCTTGATTGTTCTTTTATATAAATATTCTGCACAGATCCCGACTGTCATTGTGGCCGTTTGTGATTCTAATTGGATTAGAAGCACTGGGAGGTCATCCCTTCTCTCTGACTCCACGTGGGGACCACGGGCGGATGACCCAGCACGGTGCTCTCAGAAGCGCTGGGAACCACACGTGAATAAGTGAGCAGGCTCGCAAGCATCACTCTTCGACAGAATTATACCCCAGGAATGGAGTCAACCAAGTGGGGAGTGAGAAATTCATTTTCTGACAGGGGTGTCAGCAGCAGCATCAGGAGCCGATGACAACAAATCCATAGCCGGGTGAAAACTTGACGGAGTGGAAAACAAGGGCGTGGGGGCTGGTCTCCCCGCTCAGCCGTCCAGGACATCATTTCACAGCAATTATTGCCCCGGCTGGTTCTACCGGCTGTGGACCTCCCAGTCTTCCCTCGTTACTGGGCTCACATGAGAAACCAAACCAACCCAAGGACAATCAGGGCTTGTTGGTGAACTGCAGAAATGACCTATGCTTATCTGCAGAGCTGATCGGATGGCGAGCTCGGCCAGGGTACCTGTGTGAAGCTGGCTGTGTGCATGCTGCCAGGGTCCCAGTCATCCTGACCCTCCTCATGCAAGCATCCCTGATGCTCACAGGGGCTGCACCTTGATTCTTGAGACACCAGAGATCAAACAAGCCACGTCTGCAGCAAGAAATACAAGGGAATGAAGACACTTTAATGCTCCAACTTTCTGCTGCTTGTTGCTCACATGCTAACTGCACTCTGTGGACCCGAGTGACGAGGGTCCCATTTCCAACACAGCATGGAGTGGGTGATCTCCTCAACTGTAAAATGAAGCCGTAAGAACACAGCGTGAAAATGTATTAGCAACAGTTAGATAAGGGGACCTCAGCAAGGCGTACACGCTTTCAATTGGTAAAATAATGTCTGTACAAATTGTTTTTGGTACATTAAGTACCTTTCACAGCCAAAATTAAAAAAGAAAAAAGAAGAAGGAAAAAAACACACAAAATGACACAGAGACACAGAGCGGTATGCATGGAAGGCAGAACCAGTTTGTTCTCTGGCGAAGTAATTTCATGCAGAATTTTTTTATTGAAATTGTTTCTCTTGCTGACAGATCTGGTGTACGATGACAAATGACAATGTGCCAGCCGGCTTGTCAGCCCGTGCTGGGGGAAATCTCACACAAACTCCTCCATAATCATAGTAAGCACGAGTTCCTTGCAACACGAGGTATTTTAAGCTCCGAGCACAGTGGCCAAGCAAAGTGGCATTAAATAGCAGTGAGGTGAAGCTGAGAAAAGATTTACACGTGCGCACGGAGCCAGCAGCTGTTTACTGGCTGTGACGTGCTGACAAGGAAACAAGGGTTATGAAAAATGATCAGTCTCTACACAGCTAAACCTTAGGTTGTCAGGAGTTTGGACATCCAGGGTGTTGAGGCGACATCAGTGATTGGTATGGAAAGCCAGGAATTTGATAACAGACCCTAAATTCATGAGTATCATGAGGATACCTGTGGACAGAAGCGATGGGTATGTTACTTTCCAAAGTTTCCCAGTTCAAAGGGAAAGTTAACCACAGGCAGAGATTGTAGACGGGGTAAAAATAAGAAACTAACGGGTCCTCAAGATAGAAGGGCTCCCCCCGGGCAAACATCACAGGCAGCCTGGCTCTGGCATGGGTCAGAGCCTCCCTGGGCTTACGCCAAGTCCTCTCTACCGGTGACAGCGGCCGGGGCTTTGGGAGTTTATTTCACGGATTGTGTGTGCACATTCCAGCCAGGCCTTGCCCGGGACCCACAAGTTTACACAAAACTATCTGACACCTACACACGGTGGCAGAACGGTCCCAAGAGACAGCCGTTTATGATCACTGGGTGGTTTTCCCAAACTACAAGGAGGAACAAAAGATCACTCTCTGTGATGGGAAGACCGAGAGCCCGGAAAGGACTGGAGCCCCGAGGCTCCCACAGTGCCTCCTTCCAGCGAGTGAGCTCAACCGAAACCAGTGACGAGCCCTGCCGGAATCAGGAAACATGCATTACAAGCTCTACTCTGAGACTAATGGCAGAGCAAGACGCATAGTCCGTGGGGCCCTCAACGTTTCTCATTAGAAAAGCAAACTGGATTAATCGTACTCAGGATTAGTCATCTCTGGGGTCAAGCCCAGCTTTAGAACTGGGGACACGAGCCATACAACTCACGGGCAAAGCCCCTCTAGAGATCAAAACACTCCAATCTGGAGACACCTTCATGTTAGTCTCTCAGTCACTGGGAAGAGTCTCCATGTCAATTGGAACCGAGGTCCCAGGGTCCTCATGCGATCCTCAGCCCTGGGACGTAGACGGCTGAGCAAGGTGAGGTGCACGGCAGGACACACATCCCCAAGGTGGGACACCCTCTGCGTGGCCTCACCAGCCCACCCGGTCCCTTCCCCGCCCCAGGGCCAGAGTCCCTAGGAAACGGCCTGCAGATGTCCCACAAAGGACACAACCACGTTCCCTGCATCTGCCTGGGTAGTGGCCATGGGCCCTTCACTCCAAGTGATGGAGCAGCTGGCGCTGGTCTGGTGAGGGTCAAGGGCAGGAGCACTGTCCCCTGCGCACCCAGTAGGGACCCTGGCTCTTCCTCCATGACATGGGGGAGGGTCCCCAAGAGGCCAGGGTGAGTGTGCACCACGCCCTCACTGTGAAGACAGCTGGCAGGACACCGAGACCTACACCTCCTCCTGGGGCATCTGCTTGTCCTCCTGTGAGTTTGGGGTGACCATTGTAACCAGCCTAACACACTACACACAGCTTAGCACACCTGCACACTCCCAAACCGGACGTCAAAGCTGACCAACGAAACAGGCAAGAGATCCTGGCCAGACATCATTCAGCAGCTCAACCTAAGCCCAGAATTAACTAAAATAAGTAAGTAAGCCCAGAATTAAATAAAAGAAATTACATTTGCTTTCCCCAGGTATACAGTCACATAAATTCTATATCGAACATGCACCAAAATCTTAATATGTGTAATCTGAACCTATAAAGATGTCGGTTTTGGTAAACAACAAGAAATGAAAGTCTATTTGGAAAAAAATATGGGGTGAAATGTCAAGGTTGAAAGAAAAAGCAAGAACGTGATCTAAAGGATCAGTCAAAATGGTCAGATTTCTACTGACACTCCCTGATGACATTTAGGTTCATTATATTTACATTATGACTCTTTCATTTGTTCTCAAGACATTATTTTTAGCAGATAAACAGCAGGGGGAAAAACCACTGTGGTTTAATCTTTACTACAAAGGAGCTCTGAAATTATCCACTTCGGAGAGTCTCTTCTACAGAATCTGACACTCTCCTGTTATTAGTTTTAGCTATAATTACTAATTTTCTGATCTAACCTTGAAAGGAATCTGAAAACAATGGGAAAAGGGCTTGATGTGAACTGAAGTCCTTTTTAGAAGAGAGATTATTTCTAAAGCTCCATAGCTGAGTTTGTCAGTCTTTCAAAGATAACTTTCTTGTTTATAACGTGGCTTCTCCAGGTAGGGTAATTTATCCAAGACCAAACTTTCCTTAAAAATTCTTAAAATGCTGCTTAAAAATAAGCTTACATGAAGTCAGCCATTATAAGCGGCTCCTGATGTGAAGGCTGGAAGAAAATTCTTGCACCTTTTTTATTTGTGCATGAGGCTTGAAAAATATATTTCTCCCAAATAAACTTTAGCAAGCATTTGAGACTTTGCATTTTAATGTTAAGATAAAATGGGAAACATCTTATAAACACATGGAAAATCAATAAGTTGACAAGTAGCATCTTCTAATCCAAAGAACACTCGATTAAATCCATGCCTGTATCAATAGTGCTTTCTATAGCAATAGATACTGTTTATTCTCGGAAATCATGTTGACCAACCCACCAGCCAGTCAACATATGTATTTGTCCGCCAGGCTTCTTATTTTCCATTTGTATATTATTATTGATGAGTATTCTTCCCTCTGGCATTCAGAATCTCAAGTGCATGTTTGGAAGAGGCAGGATATGAAAAGAATTCTTCAGAAAAGGAGAAAAAAGAAAAAGAAAAAAGAGCCTATCGTAGGCACCCTGCTTCTGAGAGAATCACTCCTTTGCCATCGGACCTCAATTTTTACAAGTACTGAACATTTCATGCTCTATTCTAATAAGACCGTGGATAAATTATCCTTAAGAAGAGAAAGAAAATGGCCTAACTAGGATAGCATGAACGAACGTTTTTAAGACAGCTGTTAGAGGGCCATTGATACAAATGTGTGAACCTAGTGGGCCTGACAACATCAATTTGCCTATAAATGTCTGGGCAAACATACATTTACTGAAAGAGAAGAATTTTAAGTATATCAATATTATTAAAGATATGTTAACACAAATCAATGAGCTTCATAATGCAAGAAATTGTATTAAATGTATTTAAATTTAATTGGCTAGAATCTACAGCTGCAAATTTAAAATTATATTATCTATTAAGATATGTCTATGCTAGAAAAGCATTATGATTTCTCTGAGTTGTCTGGGATCTAAAAATAATATGTTTTCTCATAGCAGAGTAGCTTATTTTGTAAATGAGCTCATTCTGGGATTTAAAATAAGTACAATTGCTTCAAATATTGTATTTGTATTTTAACAGCAAAAACAAAAACAGTTTCTTCTTTTAAAAATCTATAGATATATTCTCCTGTATGCATCCCCTCGTTTCTTAAAAAGTGTGCCTATGCTTTAATTTTGTTTTTATTTAGCTGAGGCAGAGCCAGGACCCTCTTTATACAATGATAGCCTTGACTCCTCAACCACCTCTGTGTTCTGTTTCACCAAAACATCTGCTCATGATTCGGGTGAATTAACACATCAGTGAACAATTCTGATTTCTTAAATTCTTAATGGTAGTTGACACAGAGTTGGGGTGCCTGACAGAGACACGTCCATCTGCTCCACAAACCTATGATATGGTCCAGTTCTCTGGTCTGCAAACTGAGGCTCAAGAAACAAAGTCCTAGAAATTCAGCTCATGGATTTTTGCTAGAATTGAAAATCTCTTCTACACGATGAGAGCAGGAAAGAACCCTCTTTGTCTATGCCCCCAGGTACCCCACGTACCCCTCAGCTGGAAGAAGCTTCAGAAATGTTCGGGCAGTGAGAGTGCTGCTACTGACGGGAGCTCACCACCGTGGTCCAGACTGGGTAGAAATGAGCCCAGTTTCCTCTTTCAAATGGAAAATTCGGGACAAAGCAGAAAAGGCAAGAAGGTAGAGGCATGAGTTTCTAGAAAAGATATTGGTGTAAGGGCAACAGTCAATACAAAGCAACCTGATTGCTCATTTTCAAGGTCAACCTTTTCAAAATTACTTTTAAATTGTCTAGTGCGTGCATGCTCAGTCCTGTCAGACTCTTTGTGACCCCATGATTTGTAGCCCACCAGATTCATCCGTCCATGGGATTCTCCAGGCAAGAATACTGGAGTAGGTTGCCATTTCCTTTTCAGGGGATCTTCCCAATCCAGGGATCATACCCAAGTCTCCTGCATCACTTGTATTGGCAGGCAAATTATTTACCACCGAGCCATCTGAGCCCTAAATTGTCTAGTGTTCCCATTTGAGACGGAAATCCACGAACACAGAGCCTCTCATGAAAAAATCCTTGACAGCTTTGGGATGTGACTGGGAAAACTGCAGTCCTCTCTGACTCCAAGGCCAGCTCCTCACCTTCTCTGGAGGCACAGCCAGCAGGAAGCCACCAGGCACCCATGCATTGCCCAGGCACTGATGCTGGGCACCCAGCATCAGTCAGAAGCAGAGGAAAATAACTGGATGGGTGATAAAGGTTCCTTAACTGGACAGCAGAACTGAGCCTTAACATTGAAAATTAGCAAAGTTGTTTTGTATAAATAAACAATCCCAGTGTCTCTGGATTAGAGTGACTCCCAGCTTTCACTGTCAAAATCAGTACAGCAGGGAAGTCAACGGCTCTGATGTTTCCAGCCTACTGTCGCTTTTGTTCACGTTTATGGATTTTCCTTCCATTTCGATAAGGGAAGGAACAGAGGGGCTGAGAGCAGGTGCTTGGTTCAGGTAGGCCATGACCAGTCTGCTCCTTGCTGACCCGTTTACCTGTCCCAGCCTCACCTTTCCTCTTCTATAGCATCGGGCCGCTCTAGTGGGGTCTCAGCACAGCCGCACACTCAGAAGCATCGGTCGTAAGTCACTAAACCTTACTGTGTAGAAGGAGTCCCATTAGACCTGGGGGCATCTGCCCTTGACCTTCCACACGTGCTCCCGACACCCGGCCTGTGGCCCCTCCATCTGGGTGCTAGTGAGTGCCGCCCAGGGCAATTCCATGGGTTTCAGAGAACTTTATCCAGTCTCCTGGGGTACACCGTAACAGAAAAGAAGTTTTAAAGAAGGTATTATGTGTATGACTGAGTCACTCTTCTGTTCAGCGGATGCACAGCACTGCACATCAGCTCTACTTCAGTTTTAAAACAGAAGACGGTGACTCTGGGGGCAGATCAGGCGCCCTCCCCGCAGCGCAGCCACACAGGAGGCCTCCCCACGCGCTGAAACCCCGGGAGTTGGGTTAACTGTGAGTCTGTCTGAAGGGCTCCCCATGCAGGGCAAAGAGCCTCGTCTTACACTTGCCTCCCACCCACTCAGTCTTATCCAGGCTCAGCTGGCTCGGCAACCACTGGGAACGTGGAACTCCACCTTACAAATCTCCCAGGAGTGATGTGATGCTCGCCTCATCCCTGCCTCTTCCTCCTGAGGGTACAGCCCTCACAGTGTGTACTCTGTCCACAGTATATCTACACCATGGAGGGTTGATCTTTGGGCCACTTTGATAGTTTCCTTATAAGTACAAGAATGCATTTGGAAAGGCATATCCCCTCAGAGACAGAGAAACCAATCAAAAACACTACACTGATTTCTACCAGCTTGACCTGTGGCGAGGGACCAACTGGTGGTCCTTCCAAGGAGAAAGAAATAAAGTGCACCAGTAATATTCGTGTTCAGTGATGCTCATGTTCAGTGATGCTCAGCTCAGTGAGGCTCACCTCAGTGATGCTCACCTCAGTGATGCTCGTTCTCAGTTATGCTCGTCCTCAGTGATGCTCACCTCAGTGGTGCTCACCTCAGTGATGCTCACCTCAGTGATTCTCACCTCAGTGATGTTCCTCTCAATGATGCTCACCTCAGTGATGCTCACCTCAGTGATGTTCATCCTCAGTCATGCTCACCTCAGTGATACTTGTCCTCAGTGATGCTCACCTCAGTGATTCTCAAGTTCAGTGATGCTCATCCTCTGTGATATTCTTTGTCATTGATCTTCATCACCCATGATTCTCGTCACTATTGATGCTCCAAGGTAGTTCATACTCCTCTGCATGGCATACAGGCCCAAGTACTTTTCCTGGGACTTTCAGTTATTGCCTAGGAAACTAGTTTAGCTGAAGTACTCAGAGATTACTGGACACCCATCCTCGTCAACTCCTTCTGGGACAGTGCATCCTCCTGCTGAGACTGTGTTTGTGACCCTGGCATAGACCCCATTCCCAGTTGGGTGTGAACATTGACAATTCAGGGCTACACTGCAATAGTTCCCAGCTGCTGATTCCTTTTAGGGCTGTGTAAGTGCCCTGAAAATTCTTTGGAAGGACTGATGCTCTAGCTGAAGGTCTAATCTTTGGCCACCTGATGTGAAGAGCTGACTCGTTGGAAAAGACCCTGATGTTGGAAAAGATTGAGGAAAGTAGGAGAAGTGGGTGGCAGAGGATGAGATGGTTGGACAGCATCACTGACTCAGTGAACATGAATTTGTGCAAACTCTGGGAGATAGTGAAGGACTGGGAAGCCTGGTGTGCTGCAGGCCATGGGGTCACAAAGAGTCAGACATGACTGAGTGACTGAACAAAGTGTGTAACTATCTTCATTGACTTGGTTTACCCATCTATGCTTATGCTCACTTGCAAAGTCATGTCCAATTCTTTGCGACCCCAGGGACTGTAGCCTGCCATGTCCCTCTCTCCATGGGATTTTCCAGGCAAGAATACTGGAATGGTTGCCATTCCCTTCTCCAGTTACCCATGTATGGAATGTGGTTTAATCTCACCCAACTGAACATAGGTTCACGTGGAATCCTTTAGTTGATGTTTCTACAAAGCCCTCTGTAGACAAAACTGGAAGTGGAATTCTACATCTGATCAACTGAAGGCAAATTTAGGGTTTAAGTCCTCACAGGGAATTTCTAAGTTCTGGGTGTGGAGGCATCTTTAATGGTATTTTAATGAATCTAACTTTTTCCCAAGAAGTTAATTTAATTTTTGCTCTTAATGAGATCCTGCCTCTTATGCAAGCCTGAGGACAGAGTGTGGAGAGGTAGAAAGACTTTTCAAAGAGGCATAGTGTTTTCTGGAAAACTCAAAATTGGCCCCACTTGGTAGGTTCTGTGTCATAGCACTGAGTTTGTAACCCTCTCTTCCTTACATTGCTCAGTGCTGAGACTTCATCTGTGTTTCCTCATGTTCTGAGCCAACAGACTTCCTTAATGGACTCTACTCATGCCAATCAGTGAGCACAAGTTTCTAGTACAGGGACTTATCCAATTGCAACTAAACAACAACAAAAACATAGCATAAATATGTTGGAGTTAAAGTAGAAAAGAAAAGAAAAATCTAATCATTGACAGTGTCAGTCGTAACTACAAGTTATTTTCTCCTAAGAAGATCTCTTGAGAGTCCCTTGGACTGCAAGGAGATCCAACCAGTCCATCCTAAAGGAAATAAGTCCTGGGTGTTCATTGGAAGGACTGATGCTGAAGCTGAAACACCAATACTTTGGCCACTGATGTGAAGAGCTGACTCATTTGAAAAGACCTTGATGCTGGGAAAGATCAAGGACAGGAGGAGAAGGGGACGACAGAGGATGAGATGGTTGGATGGCTTCACTGACTCAATGGACATGGGTTTGGGTAGACTCCGGGTGTTGGTGATGGACAGGGAGGCCTGGTGTGCTGCGGTTCATTTGGTCGCAAAGAGTTGGACACGACTGAGCGATTGAACTGAGCTGAACCGAAGATCTCATTGTGTTCCTTTTGTGTAAAAGCAGAATATCAACTAAAATGAGTCTTTAAATATTTTAATGCAGTTTTGAATGAATGATATTTGTCGAAGAGTGCTTTAAATACTGGAGACCTTAGACATTACGGGAATCAACATGTCTCTGCTGGTGGGTCCACACCACCAGCTGATAGTGGATGGAATTCCATATACACGCTATGAGAAAGATAAGATCGCCTACAGTCTTGGATCATTGCAAAGGAGGAAAAGAGGATTTTAATGGTCTGGAGTCACAGTGCAGTTTCCTTACACATTCCTTGATGTTTGCTTTCCTATTAAAAAAAAAATTGGTGATTAGAATCCTGAAATGGAAGCGTAAGTGAGGATGTGTGTAGTAGAATAGCAAAATTTAATTATTACACTGCTGAAAACTACCACAATTATTTCAGCAACATTTTTAAATTTAGTTTTACTGTTTTCTGTTCATATGAAAGTAATGGATGATATACCATTTACTATTTTCCCCATTAAAAAAAAAAAGAAAATGAAGAAAATGGAAATATAACAATACCACAGAACTCAACAAAACACAAAGTTATCAACTTTAGACCCAGAAAGAGGGAGTTTCCAGAAAAATCCTGAGTGTCTATGTCTGTACAAGAGCTTTCAGAAGGGGTTTTGTGTCAGGCCAGGGAGAACCATGAGACTGGCAGAGGCTGATGAAGAAAGACATTACTGTCTGCTAAGCAGGCCTCCTAAATATTAATTCCCTTCAAATGAAGTTGGTAGAAGAGTCTTTGCAATCTTGTTCTTTATCTCTGATTTCTTTGCTACCTCTCTAGCAACTCATCAGAGCTTTGAAATGTATCTCCATCTGGAAGAAGCAAAGGCGCCCTCAAATTCTCCTGCTTGGACCCAGTTCTGAACAGACAGCCCCTCCCTGGAGACCAGGCCCATCACTCGTCACATCCATGTCTAGGCTCTGGGTCAGGGTCAGTGGGAGGCCCACGGGCAGGGTCTCCTGTGTGGCACCGGGATGCTGAAATAGCAGCATTTGACACATTTAAAACTTGCTGTTTGTGCAATCACTAAAAACTGCACCATTAGCTGGATTTTCAGATTGCATGAGTGCAGATCATTAAGTGTTATTACAGTATTAATTATTAGAAATGTCCTGTCCTGCCCAAATTAAATTGGGATAGTCAACGGCCTGCGAGTTCTCAATAGCACGGATAATTTACCCGGAGATCCACCACCCTGGGTAAGGTGTCTTCACACACAATTCACATTAGTTCACATTAAGTACCAACTGAAGATCCCAGAAGAAATGAGACAAATCAGATCTGGATATTTTCCTATGGCAACCTTGCTACAGGAACTTCCAGAAAAAATGGGAGGCTGGGAGGAGACTGTGTTGATGCCTCACGGAGAAAGTCGACCTATTAAATCCAGTTTTTAATATGCCTCTTGGTTGCTGCAATGATTTCACAGGGTTTCAGTGTCTCATAATCTGTGCTGAGTTGAAAGTGAAAGGTGCATCACTGTTTAAGGCTGATCCATCCAAAACTGGAGGAATATTTTTTAAAACCCTAACCCTGTCCAGAAGCTGAGACATCCCAATTGAATACTTAGATATTTCAAAATTATCCTTTGATTCAATTTTTAAATTTTTATTTAAATAAAATAAATTAGAAATTCAGTTTTTCAAGCTTAGTGTAAAGAATATAATAGTTGCTTGAAGCATCAATTGTATTAGTTCTGAGTGGTGATCAACAGTGGACAATGGTACAGCTATGAAATGGTGTCTGTTCTTAGAACAATGGTTTTGGAAACTGGGAAAACTATGCAATGCTCCTGGAAAACGTAATATTCAAAGTCAAAAGATTTGTGTATGCGGAGTACAACTAGGTACAGAAATTGCAGACTAAAAGTCTAACACCCAAAACTGTACACGTGATGGAGTGAATGGACACACACACAGATGTGACCTAACAACGATACTTAAGCCCAGACTAGACTAGAATAGACACTCTAGGTATTTTCATACCTAATCTGAAATTTAGTAAGGTTCAAGGTCCTTTTTTAAAATGAAAACCTAGTATTTCACCCAGCTTCTACTCTTCTTAAAAATTTTGCTGTTTAGTCACTCAGTCAGGACTGACTCTCTTGTAACCCCATGAACTGTAGTATTTCTGAGGCAAGAATTCTGGAGTGGATTGCCATTTCCTTCTCCAGGGGATTTCCTGACCCAGGGATTGAACCTGGGTCTCCTGCATTGTAGGCAGATCCTTTACCACTGAGCCACCAGGAAAGACAGAGCCTTTAAGAGTCTGAAGAAGGAGGTGGGAAGGACTGGATGTAGACACCCTGGTTCCAATCCCAGCTCTGCCTGCTGGGTTGTGTGGAACCGAAAAGAGTCCGTATTTCCCTGAAACTCTCCCTGCAGGGCCTGAAGATCACAAACAACACCTTCTGAAATTTCCTTGGGCAGCATAAATGGCATAGAATAGTCATAGATTATAGTTTCTAGGGCTCTTTTTTTTAATAAGAGTACTTCCCCAGAGCCTCATCCAAGGACGGGAAGCACTATCCTTTTCACAGGTCAGAGTCATCAAGGTCCTGGAACTCACTCTCTTCCAAAACTGGCACTTAGGAAACCACAGAATGACTCAGGCTTGTGCCTACAGAACCAATGCCCATCCTCTTTCCAGGATTCCACCGAAGGCTTGCTTGATGCCCCCCAAAAGCTCCAGAGGGAACCACCATAAACACTACCAGAAGGACGAGTCCATCCCAGGTCCGTGGCAGGAGCAAGCCCATGTAATGAGAGGCCTGCGGCTGACACGTGTCCACAGAGCCTGAAGCCTGGGCTTGTCCTTCCCATGGCCAGGGCCTGGCATCAACTACAAACTGGCACATGCCACCTGCTTCTGCAGGGATTAAATCATGTGCTACTGCAGCTACTGACTTTCAAATCACCCTGCCCCCTCCTGCTGAAGGGAGTACAGTGTAGAGAGCAGGAATGAGGCGCTCTGTGCTCTGGAAAAACTGGCAGACCAGCCCTTCAGATAATTATTTTCAGGAGCTGATTTTTTGAGCCCAATCCTTCCATCTCCTCATATTTAGAAAAGCACTAAAATTGTTCACAGTGATGACTGTGCCTCGTGATGGCAGAAACCTACAAAAATACATGCTTGTTTGCAGGCACTCCCCCTTCTCCAAGGAACTTCCCAGGTGGCTCAGTGGTAAAGAATCTGCCAAAAAATGCAGGAGACACAAGAAATGCAGGTTCAACCCCTGGGTAGGGAAGATACCCTGGAGTAGGAAATGGCAACCCACTCCATTGCTTGGAGAATTCTAAGCACAGAGGAGACTGGCAGGTTACAATCCATGGAACCAAAAAGAATCGGACAAAGTTGAGCAACTGAGCACACCCCTTCACCAAAATCACATGTTTATTGATCTTCCCCCCGCCTCTTTGGAGCAGTCTCTCAGAGCTACCTGAGGTGTTGTCTCCTGGGCTGCAGTCCTCCTTTTGCCCAAAACATAACAATTTTCAGCTCCCACGATGTGCATTTTTGTTTTAGGTCAGCATGGCAGAAGCATCTCCATCCCACACATCCAGAAACTAAGAGGCTCTCTGAGACCTGGACTAGAGCTCCCTGACCATGCCCCGCCCTCCCCTCAGTAAATGGACCAGGCACAGGAAGGTCTCACAGGCTGCATGTCTTTCACTCCCTTCTTTCTGCCTGGCTCTCTCTCCAAACCCCTACCAGGCCACAGGTCTGAGGCCCGGCCAGCAGAGGTTGAGCCCACACGCCATGGTGAGCCTTGTCCCCTTGCGGGGGGGTGCAGTTGGGACCTCAAGTACATCCAGTGCTGTGAGTGGCAGCTGCCACATTAGCTCCTTGAGGACCAAACTTACAGAAGCATCATCAAAAACGGGACCGGAGCTGCCCTTCCCCCTGGCCCTGCTCTTCGGGGCCCTGTGTTGCCCTAGAGGATGCGGGGTCAAGGGGAGAAAGGAGGGGTTGCAAGGCAGAGGAAAGGCTGCAGGAACAGAGGCTAGAAGTGGAAGGTTTGGAGGGGAGCCCACCTCTGAGAGTGGCCACACCTGCCCCAGACCCACCTCCTCGGGCCAGTTTGATCCAGGAGCCCCCAGCTGGACTCTGGTTCAGGGTCACGCACCAGGTCACATCCCCAGATGGAGATTCTCAAGATCCAAACAGAACCAGAGCAGCCCAGCTCTCAACTCAGGCCGATCTAGTCCTTCCTGGATTCTGGTCAGTCGGATGCTGCTATTGAAATTCTGTTAACACCAGCAGCACCTGGATTCAGACAGCTTGCTCTGATCCAATCCCATCGCCATCAGCCGCTCAACAATTAGACACTTTCTCCACAATTTCTGGGAGTATTTTTTGATCTAGGGAAGGAGTGCTATTTTAGTATTTTCACTCCAGTGTTTACACTCTTGTCCTTTACTTGTTGAATCCCAAACGTTTAGAAATTAGTAGTCTCCAGGTTTCAGTTGCAAATTTTCAGTCAACAGAACAAAATCCAACCTTCTGCAGTGAAGGTAGAAAGCTAACCCTGGCAGCAAAGCCTGTGATCCTCCCTCCATGGCTCAGCTCAGCGAGGTGGCAACTTCCCAGCCCAAGCAGGCAATTGAAATGCAAACGCTAGTAAGTACTGTCCGTTTCTTTCTGTTATTTCAAAAAAATGGGGAAGAAATCAAACACAAAAACTTGTTAAAGCAAAGTCTGATTACAAATTTGAGCACAAAACAGTCAGTAAATGCAGATGCCAATGCCCTAATTGTAACGGTAACTGAAACCACTTCCCACCCTGGTCACATTGACTGTCTGTTTAAAGGTCTAATTAGAAGCTTCAGCTATTACCAGAGATATGGATGAATACTTTGTTATGAGTGCATTTATTCTTACAGCTTTGTGCCTTTCGGCAGTAAGCTCCTTGAAAGTAGGGGTTCTCCTTTAGTTCATTGAGGCTGTAGCTGTGCTAGTGGCTCAGTCGACTCTTTGCAACCCAGTGGGCTGTAGCCCACCAGGCTCCTCTGCCCATGGAGTTTTCTAAGCAAGAATACAGGTGTGGGTTGCCATTCCCTTCTCCAGGGGATCTTCCTAATCCCAGGATCGACCCTGGGTCTTCTGCCTTGTAGGCAGATTCTTTACCATCTGAGCCTCCAGGGAAGCCTACTTCATTATGGGAGTGGTACCAACTAGATGGTGTTGAGCCAACAGCAGTGAAGCAACTCTGGGAGCACACTCATTTGGGCAGAGCAGTGTTCTGCAGGCAACCAAGTGGCGAGCTGCATACCAACCAGCCGCTCTCTTCCTTACAGCTCCCTCACGTCTACGCTTCTGCATGCACTCAAGAGACCAGCCACAGTTAACCTAAATGACCCCTTCCAAAATAATTTTAATTTCAGTTTTGATTATTTTCTTTGTTTTTTGAGTTATTTTCATTTAAATTTTATGAGAAAAAATTTTAGAACACTAGTAATGGTATTAGAAAAATAAAGGGAATTAGAAAAATATGCCCATGTCCTAGAACATCACCCATTTTTCTGTTTTCGTGCTTCCTTCCTATCTTTACTAATACAATGTGTATTTTTGCACAGTTGAGCAATAATAGTACAAATGTATAGACTTTATATTGACAGCTGCACCACTCATCCATTTTAACCCTTGAGCATTTAAAAGTATTTCAAATAGAGCTGCAGTGGGCACATCTGGTGTTACTACTTTGTGACAAATTTTTCCTTAGACTCTTTATTTTAAGTTTAATATACTCCTTAAAACTCCTCACAATCTCTCCATAGTACTTCAGAATAACTTAGATAAATTGAAAGCACATTTCTAGCAAAGTAATAATTTATTACAATAAATCAACCTTCTTGACCAAAGGTTCCAAAATTTCATAGAAAACACATGTACAGCCGTCATCACTTTTTCAAACAGAATTGAACACCCTCTGCTTTTTATGATTTGTAGTAACTAACCTACTAAAAAAGTTATGAAACATTTATAGGCCAAAAATTGCAAAGAGACTAAAGAATATACTTACTACAAACATGGCAAAAAGTTCATAAATAAAAACACTTACAACTAAAATACTAAACATATAAACAGATAATTAGATGAAGAGAAGAATTAATAGCAATAAAATATCTGAAAAAAAAATGTTCATTCTCACAAATAGTGAAAGAAATGACAGCTAAAAAAATAAGAAAGCATTTCTCACCTATTAGATTAAAAATAATCTAGTTATCAGTAAAGACTGAGAAAAGACAATCTAGAGATCTAAAGACTTTGAAACCAGTGATTCACATTCTAGTCCCCCAGCTGTATTTGGAGCAGAGAGACAGACTGAGAGATGGGATCCCAGGTGGCCTTGGCCTGCAAGGGCTTGAAGCCGGGCTTGGGTTCCCAGCCAGAGGCTGAGGCTGGGCAGCAGCAGTGAGAGAAAGGAAGGAATTAGGCTTTGTTCGGAAGAAGCAGGTTGCCCGCACTATAAGCACACCATCCCCTAGATGAGTAAACACCAGGGCAGACTTTACACCTTCTGCTAGGCCGGCTCTTTTTCTCTCTCTGTCCACGACTCCAAGGGCCAGTGAAGGAGGGTCACGGTGCCCAGGGGCTCGGGGTGCCGTGTGCACATCTGTGTGCGCCCAAGTGAGTTGTGGCGCCTGGTTGCAGGGCGTGCTCAATCACCAGGCCCGCTTATGATGGATCAATGAACAGGAGCTCATTATATCCTGACCAAAACTAGCCACAGGAAGGGAGAGCCCACTTAGGTGTGTGAGAGTGAGATTATATACTGTTCTTTTCTGTTGTTTCATTTCACAAAACTGCAAAAGTCCAGGCAACGTTTTGTCAGTAAAAAACAATAAAGAATATGAAAAGCCCATCTTCACAGAACATTGGACATTGCAAAACAACCTGCAGCTATTATCGGATATATCAAAACTGACACGTAAAACTTTGGCTCTTGATTGAGCCATATCTCACGGGGACAGCTCAGCTCGTCCCCTCTCTCCCGGACGGAGCTGTGTGTCCAAAGGACCGGGGCAGGGAGCTTATGAGCTTAATTGAATTGGTGGTATTCGGATGGTTGAAAAAATTGGTGACGTTGCAAAACTGGTCCTAGGATTTTCATGAGCAGAGGGACTCTTGCTCCTTCAAGACCTGAAGGAATAGCCTGGATTAGAAGCGAGGCTAATTGTGTTCACACACATTTTATAGAAACCAGGAGTGCTTTATGAATGCAGTGCTGATGCGTTTGCTACCTGTGGTCTCTTACCTTTTAAAAAAGCTAATGAACTGACACACAACTTGGTTCTAATGTCATCAAAAAGGCAACTATTTCTTGAAAACAGGAAAATAATCCCTGCATCTTCTCTCATGTACACCCATATGGTATGACTTTTATGTCCTTTAATATTACTTTGTGTCTTTCTAAAATTGCAACAAAAACTTGTGTGTGAGTATTTGTGTGTGTGTGTGTGTAAAAACTGCACCCAAATTAAATGAGGAAGAGATAATTCAGAAGTTGCTTTTCTGGTGCTGCTTAGAAGTAAGAGACAAACAGACACATGAGAAGCCAAGCAGGGGTCAGACCCTAAGCCACAGATGTGCCAAGAAGCCCCATTACGCACTGCTGACACCCGGAATTCCCATCGGCACACCTAAATAATATCAGATTGGGCTCTTCACGTGTATTATACTGCCGAACATCTGTTTCCTGGGTTTCTGAGAGACTGTATTTAAAGCCTAAAGGTTTGGTATTAAGGGAAATAATTAACATGTTTCTTGGCAACTGGCCAGCAGGGATGGCACATCCCTCGAAAATGACAAAGTCTCTTCATTCCCCACGTCACCGTGAGCGATTCCCAGAGTAATTTGGGAGAATGACTGTAATAATATGCCCTTCCTCTGAAAGAGCTGTGATGTAGGCGTGGGGATGACAGTGCATTTGCAACCTGCATGGCGAGGAGCTGGACTCAAGGGCGCTGGAGGTCAGTGGAGATCCCACTGGTAAACTAGCCATCACCTGGCACTCTCTTAGTTCTTAGAAATGGTCCTTTTGCATTCATAGGAAATTGAAGTGCTTCAGTGAATTCTAAAAACTGAGATTTCCATTTTGATACTGCCAGGGAGACATCCCTCAGACACTCTCAGTGGATTTACAGCTGTGGTCCCAAAATTTATTTCTGCATCTCTCAGCAGTACCCCAGCCCAGCCCAGTCTTGTTGGAGAAGTTTCTAGAGGGTGTGGGTATTATTTTGGTTTTAGTTCTTTTTGATTGTACAGAGAGACTCACCCTCATGGGAGGTAAAACTTCTCAAGACAGAGCAGGAATGAAGGAGTGCGGTACGGATGCTGGCTTCTTTCCCTTCCCACTATTCTGATGATTTAACTGCGAGGTGACACAGTGCATACAGGTGCACTGCCCCTCTGATACGACCACTGCTAATTTCAGATACAGTGCATTCCTTCCAATTTTGGTTTAAAAGCATATTATTTTGGTTTTAGTTTAGGGGAAACTCAAGAAGACATGCATGGGCAATGGCTCAAACATCACAGAAATGGGTGCCCTGTTTGAATATTTTGAGAAACCCCCTTGCATGGTGAACATCCATCCAGGAAACATCATAGTGGCCCCAGCAGAAGACATTTGGAGAACGCTCATCACTGAACAGGGTCCCTTCTCCCCTCCTCCACCTCCACCAAGAGTGTTTTCACTTTTAACTAGCGGATGCCGTGACTGGGCCCAGCTTCATCTTTATTCCTGTGTGTGGTCTGTTGGCGGCTCCATTCTGAGGGCGTTTAGGTGCTTCTGCTGTGATTAGCATGCTGGCTTCTCTGCACCGCGGCAGGACAGTGACTGGAGCTTGGGTCCTGCAGGAGCATCACAGCTGCGAAGAGTGATGGAATGACCTCGTTTCAGGTTTTCTCTTAGACAACAGGCAGCACCCTATGAAGATTGATACAGAAGGGCGGGCTGCCTAGGCCGGACCATCAAATGGATTGATATTATTCTCTAGCAGAGGATGAAGACAGAGTAACCGTTATCATACTCAATACGCAGACTTGTCAGCAGTAGAAAATCATCCCGTGTCACTGATTATGGGAGCGTTTCATGACTGTCACTCAAATTTAGTAGCACAACAGTGTGGGCAGGCTACTGGGTCAGAAACTCCCTATTTATAAGAAAAGGAAAGGCTGTCCACAAACCCAGCCCCCATGAAGGTGCCCGGGGTGGAAGGGAGAGGCTGGTGATTTGTAATACGCATTTGCTTCTCGTCTCATAGAACAAGGATGGCTGGTTCCCAGGGCGGGGACCTCTGTGGGTTCAGTTCCCTGACACGAAATTGCTGGATGAGAATCACTCTGGGCCAGGGTGATCATCCAGGGGGTGTAGGAAGAACTTGCATTCTCGAAGATAGCTGTGATGAATCCACTGCCTACTGTCATGTGTCATTCACTCTTCACTCACGTGGTGGACACACCCACTCACCAATGCAGACACACGAGAAATTGATGCCCGTCCACTGTGAATGGAGAGGTGAGCTGTGGCAGCTTGGGGTACAAGGGGACAGCTGCCTCTGATGCCCACTGGGGTGAGGCAGTCATTCCCCATGTGGCATGACTGGGCCCACAAGTGATCGTCTCCAGCCAGGCCCTGATTCTGGTTTCTGAAACTGAGCCATCACTCTTTCATTCCTTGTTTCCCACCCCTTGCAAGAGGCAGACCCCACGGGAAGCAGGCCTGGCAAGCTGTGTCACCTCACAATGAGAGAGTGTGACAGCTGGGACCTTGACGCTACAAGACGGCAGTGGCCAAGCGTGTGTGCTCCAAGTAGGTGCGGGTGAAAGGAGAAGACCCTTCCTGGGGTGGCAGAATCCCATGAGACCCCAACACACAGAGCAGATCACATGCAAGACCAACACTCGCTGAGTCAGTCATGGCTTCCCAGGACAGAATCAGGAACACAAGGGCTGTCCTGGAGGAGGTGGGGAGGCTGCAGAGTGAGGTGAGTTGCAGGGCGTGGGGCCTTCGGAAGTGCTGATGCTGCTCTGCTCCCTCCGGAGCGGGGGGCAGTGGGGCTGCAGGATGGTCCCATGGGCGAGGTCCCTCATCTGGAGTGTGTTCAGAAGTGAAGCCTACTGCCACTGTGTGGACCAGAGGTCACAGGGCAACCAACGCAGAGCATCTCATGTGGGAAGGAGTTGGGGAGACCTGGACAAAGAGGACAGATGGCATGGGGGCTCAAACCAGGCTTTTAGGTTGATCGGTAGGTGATAATACACACACAGAAATGCACACACTTCTGTTATATGATATATTTATGGCTCACGTGCTCAGTCATGTCCAACTCTTTATGACCTCCTGGAGAGTAACTCACCAGGCTCCTCTGTCCATGGGATTCTCCAGGCAAGAATACTGGAGTGGGTTGCTAATCCTCCTCCAGGGGATCTTCCAACCCAGGGATTGAACCCAGGTCTCCTGTTATCTCTTGCATCGCAGCCAGATTCTTTACTACTGAGCCACCTTTTCTCTTCTTAATAAAAATAGACTATTATTTAGCATATGCTGTTTGGGGGAAAGATTCTAAAAGTAAAATGTGGTTCCTAAAAGGAGGAGTCAGAATTCCATAGGACACAGTTATGGTAGAAATAAAGATGGAAGTAGCATTTCTTGTGCAGCCACAGTCTGCTGAGCCCCCAGTGCCGGGTTCCTTGGAAGCCCAGTTCCGACAGAATCCATCCCACTGCCAGGCCCTGGAGCAGGTGGCCAGCTCATCCTAGCCTCCATCCCCGACCTCGGGGTCCTCTCGGGGAAGATGGAGAAAGGGACATTCAGAACTCAGGGTGCAATGTATGGCACAGGGACAGCTGGCCGTCTGTCTTCCCTTCACGCAGTTGGAAGCCTCCCAGAATCTATGCTATAACATACATATAAGAAACCTATAATAAACATCGCCACAGCCACAGCCTCACTAAAAGCATGACCCCCAAAGCTCTCAGAGGAACATGGACCCAAGAGGTAAGCCAGCAGGTGTGGTTCTGTCCACAGTTGGTGCCCCTGCCAGGAAGCCGGCTCTGGGACTCCCAAATCTGTGATGACCATCCTGACTTCAGACCCTGGCCTGGCACGTGAATGCCAGCAGCCACAGAGACAGGACCCAGCTGTCACCTACATGTCAGTAACCAGCTGCTGTCCAGACTGAGGGGCCTCAGGGTAAATCACGTGTTTCCATCAGGACAAGACGCGAGAGCTCAGGACTTCCCACTTAGTGTCTGCTGCCACGCAGACAGGCACTCCCCAAACCTGCCTCCTGATGCTGTCAGGGATACCAGGGACTCTCAAACTCATGAGAAGGGCCTCATCCTGACCTTCCCATGAACGAAAATCAATCCATTCATTAGGTGACCTTTAGTGAGCACCCGTTCCTGCTGGCTTAGTGCTGGGTGGTGAGGACATCTGGGCTCAGATGAAACAGAAGCTTCAGGGAGATGCTGCCGCTCTTCATCCAGAAGAAACCTGAATAGGGGCCGGTCATTTTCTGGGAAGACTGAGAAAACCGTAAGTATAAGTGGCCAACTTCATGTCAGATTTGTATTGTTCTACAGGATAAATGAGCTTCCCTGGAGGCTCAGGTGATAAAAAATCCACCCACAATGCAGGAGACCTGGGTTTGACCCCTGGGTCGGGAAGATCCCATGAAGTAGGAAATGGGACCCCATTCCAGTGTTCTTGCCTGGAGAATCCCATGGACAGAGCAGCCTGGTAGGCTACAGGATCAGACACAACAGAGCAGCTAAACCCACCGCCACCACCTCAGGATAAATAGTTTCCCCCACCCATCACTGCTACCTGTCTGGTTGGCTTTCTCCACTCCCGCGATAGCTGCAGTGCAGCCTGAGAGTGGACATGAGTGACCCACGGCTCATCTACAGGCTTGTCCGCAAACAACGTGACTTAACAGGGCTGTGTAGCTGGCGGGACAACTCGGGACTGCAGTGACTTCTACCAGTGAGACCCCCGCTGGTTTAAACACTGGATGAAAGGCCTTCCATCTCCCTCTCAGACCTCTCTTGGTGAAACCTGCCACCCAATGGTGGCTCTCAAGAAATATGGGCCATTGCATTGTTCCCCTTTAAAACAGAAACAAAAAGGAAGGAAACAGAAGCAATCTGGTATCTAGGGAGCTTGCTGGGAGAATATTTTCCGTGGGAGCCAGCTGACTGTCCATCTCCCCTTTGCAGAGCGTCAGGGCCACTAGGCTTGATGGTGAGGTGACACGTCCCCCACTTGTGCGTGCTCCTGCTGGACATGAGTAATGGCAGGGACAGCTGTCACATGGCTGAGCTGGAGCGGGAGCCTGGCTGGCCTGGCCCTCAGAATAAAAATGAAAAAGAAAACCTGCTTTTAAAATAATGGAGCTTCCTCGGAAAGTATACTTCATGATTCACTTTGTGGGAAGTATTTATTTCTCTCTGTTTGTGAAAGGAGTTTATCATGCCTGGTGTATTTCTCCACACTAAAACCAAAAACCTCAAAATATATACGGAAAAGGAAACCACAGCTGAAATAGAGGTGCATGTGTCTGCGTGTTCAGTCATTCGGTCGTGCCCGACTCTTTGTGACCCTGTGGACTATAGTCCACCAGGCTTTTCTGTCCATGGGATTTCCCAGGCAATGATATTGGAGTGGGTTGCCATTTCTTCCTCCAGGGTATCTTCCCAGCTCAGGGGTCAAACTCTCGTCTCCTGCATCGGCAGGCGGGTTCTTTACCACTGAGCTCCCAGGGAAGTCAGAGGTACATGTGTATATTTATTTATAAACAGACACATGTATACAGATACACATACACACACATACACACACAAATATATACACATCCATATATATATGGGTTTCCCAGGTGACTCAGTGGTAAAGAACCTGCCTACCAATGCAAGAGATGTAAAAGAGGCAGGTTCAGTCTCTAGGTCAGGAAGGTCCCCTGGAGAAGGGCACAGCAACCCACTCCAGTATTCTTGCCTGGAGAATCCCATGGACAGAGGAGGCTGGTAGGCTACAGTCCATAGGGTCTCACAGAGTCAGACATGACTGAAGGGACTTAGCATGCACACGTGCATATACTACACACATACACACATAATGCACATAAACACACACATATACACTAACAAATATACACGCACATACACACATATGCATACACACATACACATGCGCACATGCGTCCTTGCTCTCATGTTCACGTTCACAGGCTCATCACCCTGCTCCTCCCTGGGCCCCACGTGAATCTGAAACCATGAACTCTACACAGACTTCCCATCTGTGGCTACTCTAATGTCAATAGTGTTGTGAAGGCAAGCTTGGCTTGCTTTGCCCCTTAGTTTCCTGCAGGGACCAGAATGGGGAGCAGGACTGAGTCAGGGGGTGGGGCCAGATGAGGCCTGAGGTGGGGAAGGAGGCCCTGTCAAGTCAGAGGCACAGAGAGAGGGGAAAGCCCTGCCTGCAGAAAAGAAGTGCCAGCTTTTCTACTTGCTCTATGCTCCTAATGAACAAGTAGAAAAGGATTGCCTGTTCAAAAGATTGAAGAGGAAAGAAAATAACTGAAGAACAGCAGGAATAGCTCCTGTAGCTGATGTATGTGCACCGATGTTTGGAAAGGGACTGTGATGTGTAGGCCCTACATGCATGTTTTCAAAGAAATAAGAGATTATATTATTTTGAAATTTTAGAACAAAAAGAGAGTCCAAAAGCCCACCCAAGAGAAAGAGAAACTGTTCCCTCCACAGGAGTGAGTCAGACCATTGCTGAACTTCTCTTCATAAACAAGATCTTAGGTAACTTCTTTCAAAATTCTAGGAGATATGTGCTTTTCAACCCAGAGTTGATACCCAGATGAACTATCCATCAAGTGTAAGGCAGCTTCTTGGGATGACACTGAGTAGTGCGCACATTCCTGCTTAGGAAAATGAGGCAATGGAGAAATAGAGAAGAAAACTTGGTTTGCTGCTAAGGATGGATCCAGTCCAGCAGGGCAGCTTCAGCACAGTCCCAGGGAAAGAGCCAGGTCAGGGCAGAGGGGCGGAGCCTTCGAGGAGAACCTGGAGCAAAAGAGGTGGACTTGGCGGAGGAGGTGATGCTGATGATGTTAGGAATTTTAGAAAGAGATAGGGAGAGGGGAAATGGGCTCAAATGAGAGTAAAAAGTGAATAAAAGAGAAGTGCAATTTAATAGAGATCCACTTTCATTGCTCTAGGCAGGGTCCACCCCCAGCATGGTCTGGCATGGTATAACTGGAGCAGACACATATCTGGAGAGGCTGCAACTCAGGAAACCCAGGGAACTGGGATGGGTGCTGTCACTGTTGTTCAGTTGATAAGTCATGTGCGACTCTTGGCGACCCCATGGACGGCAGCATACTAGTCCTTCACTACCTCCTGGAGTTTGCTCAAACTCATGTCTATTGGGTTGATGATGCCATCCAAACATCTCAACCTCTGCCACCCCTTCTCCTCTTACCTTCTCCCATGGGTGCCCTCACTGGCTGCTGCCTGATCCTGCCAGAGCAGCACTTTCACATCCACAGGCTTCAAAACTGTCCACCGATTTCAATCATTAGAATCTATCTATCAAGCTTAGAAAATTCAAACGCAATTAGAGGGAAACAGTAAATGAATGCTCTCAATCCTGACAACTTAAAAGGTAAAATAACAGAGCACAGAGGTTGCTGAAGCTGAAACTCCAATACTTTGGCCACCTGATGCGAAGAGCTGACTCATTTGAAAAGACCCTGATGCTGGGAAAGATTGAGGGCAGGAGGAGAAGGGGACGACAGAGGATGAGATGGATGGATGGCATCACCGACTCAATGGACATGGGTTTGGGTAAACTCCAGAAGTTGGTGACGGACAGGGAGGCCTGGCGTGCTGCGGTTCATGGGGTGGCAAAGAGTCGGACATTACCGAGTGACTGAACTGAGGTTAGGGAGATGAAGGAGGGAAGGATAACAGAGAAGAACAGGGATTCTGAGATGTCTGTCACTGAGAAAACAGGAAACGGATGAAAACATATCACAAAGGGTTACAGAGAATGTGCTGTAACCACAGGGAGAGGGTCATAGAAGATAAAACACCCCAGTGTCAGAAAGGGCAAATCAACCAGTAACTCCACACATTATATACTAAAGATGTAACCTTAACAGTGGTTCCCTTGAGAACAAACATAGTATGGGAGGAATCAGGGGCTCTTTTTCTCATTATGAGTCTTCCTTTACTTTATAATCTACCAAACCATGTACCAATCTTGTTTCAACATGACTAAACAATACACACATTTTTAAATGCATGAAACTTTTATTGTGAATTCACATTAATTTTTAAACTGGAAGTAAGTCAGCAGATTGTTTTAAATTAGAAGCCACTTTTAATTCCCATCTTGAAAATCTAAACCATTTTAAAAACAAATCAAAAATATGAAATACTGCTTTTCCTTTCTTTGGTGCCAATTGAAATTCTTTCTCTCTCATTCTCCCTCTCTCAACACACACACATTTACATTTTTTAATAAAAAAAATCAGTAGTCATTATCCACATGAATTCAATGAGAAAATGTAAAACTGACAGCCCTTATTATCACCCGAGGCAAAATGATGTAGACCCACATTTGTAGATCTGCTTAACTTAACATATCAAATATTAGTGTCAAATGGAAGTAAGGGCAGATAATTTTAGAGAGTTGTTATTACATGACATTCAAAATCATATGCTATGTTCTGCAACACTCAAAGAAAGATAAAAATGAAAAATGAAGTTAATGAAAAGTTATTGCCTTACTGAAGACTGCAGAATCAGGCACTTCACATGAAAATAAAATCTTTTTGGAACACTAAAGCTTACAGAAAATAATAATCTAAGAATGAATCGTCCTAATGGGACTCTTTCCATCTTATGTCCACAAATAGTCTCCCCAGCTGAATCAGAACACTTTATTTTTATCATCACACATGACTTATAAACACAGATTTCTGGAAGAGCCCGTGTGGTAGCTGTCATGAGGAAGGTGAGGATGGCCTACAAGCCAGACCCAAATGTCCTTTCAGACATCACTGCCAGAACTGGACATCTGCATTTCTCCCATGACGGTCCACCATCTAATCATGCATGCATGGCTTTTATGCAGGTGTCAGGGCAGAAGCAAGCTGCCATGGTTGCTCTTGTTGTAGCAGGATTCACCTTTGTAGTGAACAGCCTGACAGTTTCATGGTGTCCATGAACAGATATCCTTAAAGATGAAGCGCATGTGTGTGTGACTGTGTGATAAGTCACTTCAGTCTTGTCCTACACTTTGTGACACCATGGACTGTAACCCACCAAGTTCCTCTGTCCATGGGATTCTCCAGGCAAGAAAATTGGAGTGGGTTGCCATGCCCTCCTCCAGGGGATCTTCCCAACCCAAGAATCAAACCCACATCTCTTACACTTACTGCATTGGCAGTTCTTTACCACTAGACCACCTGGGAATCCCTCAAGATGAAGTGCAGAGCGTTGAACCTCTAAGGATTTATTTTACCCTTTGTTGAAATCTGAACTCAAGCCATGAGTCTTCAACATGTCCTTCAACACGGCCTGAGCTGTGCCATGCTCCTGGAGGGCTCGTGACACATAGCACACACTCCCAGGACATCTGCTTCTTTCCAGAACCTTCTGCCTTGGACTTTTCAGCAGCCCCTGAATCGGTTTCTTAGGCAGTCTTGATCTAAGCATCAAACTTCAGAAGCCCTTTCCATCTCAAACCCTTAATTTACAGAGATGGTTTCCCTGGCTCACAGAATGAGTTCCGCGGTCCCCAGCTGGGCGTTTGACTTCCCTATGGTCTCCTGTTCACCAGCCTGACTCCGTCTTATTCAGAAAGTGGTCAGATGATTCCGGACAATGTCCAGACTTCTGCAATCAGCCTCTTAATGACAGCAAATCAGGCTCCCATTTTCAGTGCTCACCTCTGTTCTTGTATCTTTCTACGTACAAGTGCTTTTTCAGATCCAGTTTTGAAAAGTGTTTTACCCTAGACTTCAAATTTCTTTTTAATTTTCTTATCTGTTCTTTTAAAATTTTTTAAAATTTTGATAAAATTCAATTTCATTTTTCTTTCATAAGCTGTGAATTGTTTCTCTTAGTTAAGAAAACTATGTCTAATCCTTGTCTTATTAAATGGACTTGGTATCTTTGGCAAAGATTAGTTGACCCTACATGAGTCAGTTTATTCTGGATTACTCTTTTCCAAGTATCTAAATTTCCATCTCCATGCTGTGCAATACCATCTTGATTATGATATTAATAGCTTTATAGCTTCCCTGGTGGCTCAGTTGGTAAAGAATCTGCTTGCCAACACAGGAGATGCAGTTTCAACCCCTGGGTTGGGAAGATCTCATGGAGAAGGAAATGGCAACCCACTTGGATATTCTTGCCTGGAGAATCCATGGATGGAGGAGGCAGAGGAGCCCAGTGCAGTACCGGCCATGGGTTTGCAGAGTCAGACAAGACTGAGTGACTAATACAGCTTTATGGTAAGTCTTGAATCAAGTAGCATCAAAGTTCTTAATTGTTCTTCTTTTTTTAAGCCTGTTTAGTTAGTCTAGGTCCCCTGCATTTTCATGTAAATTTAAGAATAAGATTTTCAAATTTTACAAAAAAAAAACCAGTAGAGGGTTTCAGTTTGTCTTTCTGGAAGCACCACCATTCAGCCCTTCTCCCGGGCAGACAGAAGGCGAGGACAGTCTCTGCTGTCATCTGAGCTGCGCTTCAGCTGTGGGCAGCACGTCTCATATCTAAGTACGAAAACTTTCTCTTCTCAGGGGGCTGCTTTTCAACTTTCTGCAGTTTTATTACAATGTAACTAAATGCATATTTATTCTGATATGTCTTGTTTGGAATTCACTGGACCTCTCAGATCTGAGAGTTGGTGTCTTTAATTAAGGGAAATTTTAGCTGTGACTCTCAGATTATTGCTTCTCTCTCTCTTTTTCTCTATTACCTCCTCCTGGAATTTTCATCAGGAATACATTTAAGCTTCTCACTCTATACTAACCCATACTTTACAATCTGTATTTCATATTCTCTATTTTTTAAATTTCTTTTTCCCTTTGTGCTGCATTTGACTCCACCTTCCAGCTCATGTCTCTCCTCAGCTTTGGTTAATTGCTTAGTAATTCCTGAGTGAGTTTCTAATTTAAATTCTATCCTATGAAATTTGTCTGATTTTTTAAATCGAAACTACTTTGTCCAATTTGGCAGCCTCTTGTTGCTTCTTTTTTTAAGATCCAATTATTTTCTGTTACACATACTGAGTGCTCAGTACAAGGTATGACTACATACCTTGTAGTCAGTGCTCAATAATTCCAGTTCCTACATTCTCAGTGGGTCTGTCTTCATGGTCCTGTTGGCTGGTGCACCTGTGTTGAGTTCTACAATGTGGAGTGATTTTGGTTCTGGGTTTGTCTCTCAGAACTGCTTCTCTGCATAGCTATGGAAGCATAGGTCCAAGTTTTACTCCCCAAGAAAATTTCCATTTCTTCTCACCACCAAACTAACATGTGCATGCATGCTAAGTCACTTCAGTTGTGTCCAACTCTTTGCGACCTCATGTATTGTAGCCCAGGTTCCTCTGTCCGTGGGATTCTCCAGCCAAGAATACTGGAGGGGGTTGCTGTTTCCTCCTCCGAGGGATCTTCCTGAGCAGGGATCCTGCTACTGCTGCATGGCAGGTGAATTCTTTATTGCTTGAACCACTAGGGAAGCCCACCAAACTAAGACAATTAAAATCAAAATGTTATCCTGAAGTTTCCCCCACAAAGTCAGTGTGCATTTTATCCCAAACCCCAGGGGTAAGGAGCAGTCCCTCTCAGCAAAAAGCCCTCCACATGGACCAGTGTCCTCTCCAAAGGCAGAGAACAAAGGTCTCTCATCCCATGGATCTCCTCTTTCTCATCACTTTTGGCCTCTAAGGATTTCCCTTCTCTGATCCCTCAACTATGTGCTTAACAATACTCCTAGAATACAGTATTTGGGGGGTGTAGTGGTAACGTAGCAAGGCTACCTTGTAGCCAGCCCTGTCTTGACTTCGGTCTTTATTCTTCTTTTGAATTTTTGTACTAGAAAGTGGCTTCTCCCACACTACCCCGGCCCCTAGTCCTGCTGCCAACAAGCCTCATCTTCCTACTTGTTCAAACAGTAAGGAATCACTGAGGGATCATTCATTTATGCGCATCAAACATGGCCTTTGCTTGTTTATGATATTCTAGGTTTCTAGAATACTTTACTAAAAGACAGTGTTAACTTTGAATAAAAGACTTTCAAAAATGCACCCCTCCTGTGGAGCTGCCAACTTCAAAATGTGCTCTGGGGACCGAATGACTTTGAGATCATCATGAATCCTCTTCCTCTACACAGAGGACAATTTTGCTTTAAAAAAAATTCTATGACTGCCATGCATAAATAAAAAACTAAAGTTAATACTGAAAAAAATTTTTTTGGTGGGACAGAAGATTCCAGTAAGGCAGCATTTAGATTCTACAGCAAATCTGTCTGATAATCAAAACCTTAAAAAAGTTTACGTTTTGACGTTCTATTGGAAAGACATGAGTTCTACATCCCAGTGGAGGTGTCTGCACCTGAGCATTTCCTTGGCACTTGGTGTGTTTGGCAATGACATGTGGACCTTCGTGGAGCGGGTTTCTTCTTGCAGGAGGAGCCCAGGCCACGTGGACTGTGTGCTGGGGGATGGTCAGGGTGGGGGTGGGCCAGCAGCCTGCCACAGAGAGGACACTGCTAACACGACAGGCTGATGTGAAGACAAGCGAGCACGTCTCTAATGAAAGTAATTAACCAAACCTCAACAGAAAGAAACAACTCACTGTTTATGCGCACAGCCATGACAAGACATGCCCGTCCTGACATGAAAGCTACAGTGAGATCCTAGCCACATACTGACTGCTGGTTTCTGAACAACGACGTCTTAGAACTAACTACACAAAGCAAACAATTGCCTTTTAAAATTACCTGGATTCAAAAAATATGACTATTGCTTGATGGAGAGTTATATGGTTTTTTGGTTTGTTTGTAATTTTTCTGTTTGTTTGATAGCTTATTTAATTAGCTGGACACTTGTGGGGATTTTTGTAATATAAGCTTAAAATTGAATTTAAGGCATAAACGTCCACATTTTTTATTTGTAACATCTTTCAGCCTCTTTGATTCATTCACCGTAAATAACTAATAACTAGCCATGCCTAATGGAAGCAAAGGTGTTTATCTGAGAGTGATTCATTCAGTTAAGAATTTACAAAAAAAAAAAAAAAGTACATGACAATTGCATTCTCATCCTAAAATGAGGACAAATTTAATTGTTTTCAAGGTCAATCTCCAAATTTGTCTGACTCCCTTTTCAGGTATGACAATTTATGTATTTCCAGCTAGGGATAGGGTACTGGTAGGTGGCCAAAGAATTTTTAAAATCTTGGAAATAAATCATCCTTGAGATGAATTTGTGGGTTTGACTTATTTATTACTTGTTACCTATTTTTGGAAAGAAGTTAAAGAAACAGATCTGACCCAGAGCTGGGTATAAATTCTCATGTTTTCTCCTGGAGATTGACGATGTTCTGCCTGTAGCTTCTGCGCCTACCAGCAATTTTCACAATGCTGTTCACTACTTGGGTGATGAAGGGGTGGAAGCATGGAGCCCCGTTCTGGCACAGAGAGGGGGCTGCTAGAATTTCACACCAGCTGATTCAAGTGCACCAGAGCCGGAATCTCGGCCAATGGCGTCTCTGTGCCAATGAGGTCAGTGCAAAGCAGTACGGAGGATTAGCTGGCTCTTTGGGACAGCAGAGGGCTGGCGCTGTGCTTATTAAAATGTAGGAACCAAATTAGCTCTACCTACGACGTAGCTCTCATCCGTCACATAATTCATTTCGGCTCTCTGTAATGTTAATGAGATATGAAAAGCCTTTTCTGTACTTGCAAGGTATCAGCATAGTAACATTAATGACACAGAATCAGCTCCAGTGAATGGGAGAGAAAGGGTTCACCTACACTATAATTTATAATTGGCCGACTCAGGGGACCTAAGTCTTTTTGCAAGAAAACTGGAGCAGTTCAAGCTTTCAAATATGTTCCTTTCAAGCTCCCATTGTCACAGAGAAGGTCTGAAAGAATCCGTTTGCATCTAATTCAGACTTCAGTATTCCAGTCTGAAAAGACTCAGAGAAGAAAAGAAAGAAGAATAAAAAAAAAACCTCCAGCTTCTATGCGGCCTGCGTGTGACACTGGGATTTGTTGGCATAAGGACACCCTTGTGACAGACACCATTATATCATTGCAGGGAGGAAAAGGATGAATAGGTCCCCCAAATATTTCTGGCAAGTTTCCAAATGTATGCGGTGTGTACCTGCCCCTCCGAAGGCCTCCTGGTTTTCCAGGCCAAGGCAAGGCCCCAGGAGGTTGGGGCGGGAAGCGGGCGTTGGTATCGCTTTATTTCAAGCTCCCATGAATGGGAGCTTAACTACTACTAATTTAGCACAGCGGCCTGGGGGCTATATTTGTGAGTCACACACACACCAAACGGTTCCTCTGTGATCAGCTTTATGGCGAGGACCTAGGAGCAGGGGAGCTTTATTGGAGGAGCAGCGAGCAGTGGGCTGTGGCCTGCATTTCTGGTTCCGCTGGGTCGGTTCTGAGAGCAAATGGGCGCCCATGAGAAGTCCGAGCCGCGCCTAGGGAGCCAGAACCAGAGCATGCTGCCCCACACACCCCAGTGCCTACGTCATCACTGAACACCCTTCCTCCCCTGCGTTTACGTCCCCTCACATCCCAGGGACAGGGGGCAGCCCTGGGCCACCTGCGTGAGGCTCCCATCCGGGGTCTTTGCTGTGGGCCAGCCTGGATTCAGTTCAGTCTGCCTGGATCCAGTTGTAGGCACCGGGGTCCCCCGCCACTGCCTTCAGTCTCCCTGAGCTGCACGACTGCTGGGCACATCCCCACCCGGCACACCTCACCAGTGCGTCAGACTTGGCCAAACCCCAAATCTGTGCCTCCTCTGGTCCACAGTCCTCTAGTCCATGCTGGGGAAGGGCTGCCCACCTCCTCTTGACCCAGCAGAGGCCTCGCTGACCCCGCCCTCACCCAAATCTCTGCTGGTTCCTATAGGTTTCTGCTCTGGGGGACACCCTGAAACACCCCTGACCATCCCTCTATCCGCCACCCTGACCCCCGGCCAGTCACGCCTCTGTGGTCTCCCCTAGCCCCTTGTATCACTTTGAACTGAGGTCCCTTCCTGCTCCTCCTTCCCATCCAGGACCCTTGAGGAAGGCGCCCTGCTTCCCCTGCTCAAAACCATCCTCGTTTATGGAAGACGGACTCCCAGACTCCACGGCAGACTTACGTCCTGTGGGGCCCCCTCGAAGCCTCCTCCTCACCTGAGCTAGTCTACCTCCTGGCCCCCCACTCCCCCAGACCTCTGGGCACCAGGGCTCCGCTATGAACACACTCATCTCTGAGTCACTCACACCTCACCTTGCACGCCACCCTCCGAAGACTTGGTCCCGTGCTCCCAGGGCAGGTGCAGGCCACGCCAAGCGCTTTGTGAGGGTGAAGACATGGCACACAGCACTGGCTGATCAGCCAGCAGGTGAGGGGGAAGACTCAGCACAAGGCTCTTGGTGAAGTGAGTGCACGGGGGCTACTTCAAGTGTGGGCATGAAGACATCTTATCTGCTCTGGGGTTCTGAGAGATGTGAGGGCCCTGGGCTCTGGGAGGTCGCCTGAGACACTGTGGCATCCCCGAGGAGGCAGACCCCAGTGCATGGACAGCTGCCAGCTGAGGACACACCAGGTTGCATGGGTGCTGTCCGGTGATGTGGTCCTGGCCTGGCCCATCTCCCCATCCCTTGTCCAGCAGCAAACATTGCGATGTCTCCTTCATGTCCACTGGCCTCACACTTTGCACCATGAAATCCTCAGCTTCTCGAGTTATTTGGTGCAGAAGTGACCAGTGATTGGACGGGGGTCAGCTGACGTAACAAGGACCCACATGTGTAACCATCCATGACCATTTCTGTACGTATCCACCTGTGTCATGAGGTTTCCATGGGTTGCACCGATGTCCACAGCTCCACATACCACCACACCATTGCTCCAACACGGGAACCTGGCTCCCGCCTGTCCCCAGCCCCAGCCCAGGACACTGCAGGGCAGCCTCACAGCTGTCAGCTGCGAGGGTCTAGAAGCAAGGACAAACCTGGTGCCCAGGTCTGGGATTCCAATACGATGGTCCAGCCAAAAGAACCTGCATTGTCCGAGACATGGCTCACCCCAGAACTCGGGCAGGACACATGCAAGAGGACCTGGAATGGCTTGTAGGCTCACAAAGTACAGACGTGCTCAAAACCAGAGACCGACGACAGGGTGAGCCAAAGGCAGGAGGAGCAACTGAGGGGGCCCAGGGGCCAAAGTAAGCCCTGCGAGCTACCAGGAAAGTAAACACGGCACTGCGGGGTCAGCACCACAGCACCAATGCCTAACCCCATGCAGGTTAAAGCCAGTGGCTGAATGAGAAAGCCATGGAGAAGAGACGCGTCTCCCAGGCAGAAGAACTCCATGGACCTGACGCAGACTGTTCTCGGTAGCGAGAGCCTGACCTCGGCAGGTCTGCTCAGTGTGGCTGCCTTCCCAGGGGTTAACAGGACACACATCTCCTTTTCACAGTCAAGCTCACACTGACAGCGAAAGTCACCTCGGCAGAATGTGGTATGAATGACTCTCCACCTCTGCGTCTTCTGCCCAGGATCCCACGTCCCCAGCCTAATCAGGAGGAAAACACTGTGCAAAATTCCTGACCACTGTTACTCAAAATTGTCAACATCAAAATTAAGGAAAGTCTCACAGAGCTGAGGAGGCTTGGGAGACATAGGACTGAATGGAAGTGGGTCCTGGGTAGGATCCTGGGCAAAAAGAAAGGACATTAGGTTGAAAAATAGAGAAATATGGAAACTTGTATAAAACATAGTCATTTATAATAATGTATCAACATTGGTGAGACAGATGCACTCAGCCTTTATTACGGTCCAACTCTCACATTCACACATGACTACTGGAAAAACCACAGCTTTGACTAGATGGACCTCTGTAGAGGACTGTGAAATCAAGGATGTTGCCCACTATCCAGTTCTGTAAGAATCATGTCACTAGCCACTGTGGTTAGTGACCCTCAGTACATATCACAGAATGTCAGACACTAGCAACATGCCAGGCTTCGTGGGGGACACATGGAGGCTCTCTGTCCTTCTTTCACGATTTCTGTCAAATGCAGAACTGTTTCAAGAACGAAGTTTTTTAAGTTAGCTATGGGACACACAGAGGACTTTGTGTACCAGGTAAAGAGGTCTGGGCAGTAGGATTTTGAGCAGACTGATTTGATAAAAACAGCCCACCAAGAAGCCTTGACAGTCCCCGGTGAGACCTTGAGCAGACTCCAGCCCGGCTCAGGGCCTTTCAGTGGATGCTCATGAAGCCCTCCACACCTCAGTCTCCAGTCTGAGCTAACATTTCGAAGAATGATTTAGAACAAAACCATTCAGGTGCATCTGGATCCTAGTTCATGACAGTATAACTCAAATTCAAATTCACTCTGGTGTAAAATATGGGGATAAAAATTTATCAAGCAACAGCATAAAGGTCCAAAATGAATATTTGAGTGCCTTCTAGGAGATACGGTGGTGAGAATTCACAGAATCATTACTCAGATGCTGTTTTCTGGGGACCCCAGAGCATGGAGCCCATGGGGAGACCGCTAATTAGGTCAAAACCTTGGCTTACAAATGAGAAGACTGTGGTTCCTTATTACACAGCCAGGTGTGGGAGCTGAGGGTCCACACTCTGGCCATGCTCCTCTCTCCTGTCATAGCATCCCACATCTCGGAAATCCCTTGTTTTTTTTACAGAGCTTCTTTAAGCTGCTTGCGATTCTGAAGAGGATTTCAGTATAGTATTCATGTTACAGAAAATTAGGAAGCTGGCACCTTGCTTTTTGAAGAGTTCCATCTCCTTTGTGAATTTGCTGGTGACTAGGTTTGCTGGTGACTAGGAGAAACCAACATAATTAATTTCAAAACAAAATCACCTTTGTTTCTACCGTAGATCACCAAACCACCTGGCAACAGAACTGCTATGGAAGTCAATATGGCTTTTTGTTCAGAAGGAGTAAAGTCTTCACAGATTCCTGAGAACAGTGAAAAGCAAAGATGGAGAAGACTGTGTTTTCAGAAGTTTCTGGGAAACCACTCTGAAGCATTGCAGGCATGTGCACGGAAAACCCTCTCCACTGGCATCACTATCTCCTCTGTCTGCAGGGAACTCAGCTTCTGTATTTCCATGTGTCATTTCCTCAGCTAAATTTGGGGAAAGGAACCTGAAAGAATCTGATTGCTAAATATATAGACGCTTGGGGAGGAAAAAATGAACTTGGGTTTTAGTTTTATAGCCCAAATAATTTTTAGCTGAAGAAAATAATAGAAATGAACAACAGACATAAAACTTTAGCCTGTGTAAATTAAATGGTTCTGCAGCATTAACTTCATAAAGCCATAATCCTCTCCTCCATAAACTATTACATGCACGGCAACATATCTGATTTATGGGGTGTGGAATCGATGGGAAAAAATTAATGCTTGAAAAACATATTAGAGACATTATTGAACAGATTTTAATTGAGATTTGATTTCAATGCCCCTTATCCACATGATTAATGGGCCCTACCCTTCCACGGCTGCAGCCTGCAAAGAGTCTTTAATATGACAATTAAGTATCTGTCTTTAGGTTTTATGTAGCACCCCACCCCCAGCCCGGCCACTTCATCAGTACAGTGTGGCTTTTGTGCAGATTAAACCGAGACTCAATTTTCTCTATTTTCCGGCACTTACTTATGTTTTATGACAAGCACTAAATCAATTTTATGCTATTATTGATTTTTTCTTAAATGGACACAAACCATTTCGCCTTTTGCCCTTCTTCTGCTCTGTGTCCTCCTTTCCTCACTGTACACTTGATCTACGGCCAGAGCAGAGATTTCCAGAGCTTCCGGAGCCTTCCACAGGTCGTGCCAATTCATTCCGTTTTTACAACACCAGAATTGACAAAGTTAACCTGGAATTCTATCAAAACTTGTATACGGCTGTGAGGAGCCAAGGGCTGGGAGTTGTCAGGATTCTTTTTTTTGTTTTTTTCCTTTTCTTCCTGAAACAAACAAACAAAACTGCCTCAAGGTTAATTCATTTCCCTGTAAATTCTGGCACGATTTCGTCTATAATATTGCCTAAATTTTTTGAGCAGAAGCTTAAGCTATAATTTTCCTAACATCCTTGACGTCTAATTAATATAGCAATAGAGGAAGAATCTATTTCATGGCTTGCAGGGAAAGCGCATTATCTACAAGGCGCAATAACTCCTCTGAGATGCTCGGCGACAGTGAGTTGTATGCAATGCAATTAAGAAGCTCCCAGATCTTTGGGGCTTCATCCTCTATGACCTATGGCAAAAATTAACTGCTGCCTGGGGCAAAAGAAGTAAGAATAGGTACATAATTTGTAATCAGATAGCATTTTTTTCTGAGTGAAGGATTATACAGGAAGAAAAACAGCCAGTGGTACAGGCTGGTCTAAAGGTCCCACGTTTATTTAGCGGTTCAACTGCTTGTCTTTGAAAATATAATCATACTTGAGTGCAAATATCTGTTTTCTTTATCCATGACTGACACAAATAAGGACAGTTATCATATTCCATACACAGGTCATTAACAGAGTTTACATATTTTATTCAAAAAGGTTAATAGCTAACCTCACATTTGATATGAAGACACCATGCTTTTTTATGTCTGTAAAAAGTATAAATATTAACAGTGTTGTTGTTGTTCAATTGCTAAGTCATGCCCAATTCTTTGCAACCCCATGGACTACAGCACTTCAGGCTTAATTAATGGCATAGCTAACGCTTACAACAAAATTTTGAAAACAATATAATTAGCAAATCCAAATGATGCAGGAATCAGGTGCTTGCTTTTGGTATCTTTATATGATGCTTTTTTTCTTTTTAAAGAAAGAGTCCAGAAAGTCCATTTTTTTAACTCATCAGATTTTTTTTCTTCTATCTTAAAGTATTCTAAAGAATATTGCTGCAAAATATTATAAAATGCCCTGCAATTAACTTCAGATCAGCAAGTCAGGGCCTCATTCTTTAACACATAGGTTTAAAACAGAACACTGTTTACATATTCTGCACATAATACTCCATGTAAGTATTTAGACACCCCAAGTTATTCTCAGGTTGAAATGGACCAGACATTTGAACTCTGGAGGCTTGTGGTACAGCCTTCAGCCTGCAGGTCCCCGTGGTAGGCAGCTGGTGCAAGGGAAACAGGGTCAGGAGCCCCGGCAGCCAGGATGCTGGGTGTCCCCCCATGGCTCTCCTGGCAGGGGGGTCCATTTCAGTGGTGCTGACATCAATCCTTGGAAGAATCAGAGGCTCCCTTGTGGGCCTTTGGGTTCCACTCTCCCCTGAGTGGGGGGAACGGCCGGTGGGAGGAAACATCACAAACCAGCACTTGTCCCCCCAGCATGATGAGAAAGCTCCCTGGGTAGCAGGGCCCAGCAGAGGGTCACCCACGGGGGACAGAAGACAGCACAGATCACGTTAGTGACAAATGTGACCCCGAGCGGCTGCCCTGCCTGGGTGACAGCACGGAAGACCAGGCTCGACCCTCGAGCAAATATGATCACAAAGGAAAACTCTAGAACACAGGGATGGTGAAAACCTATTCTAAATTCTAGAACACAGGGATGGTGAAAACCTAAACACTTCTGTCCCAGTCCTCCTGAAAGCAGCCAGGCTGACCCAGAACCTCCTGGGTGCTTCCTCTGCTCACAGCCAGACTCGCCCATCTCTCGAGCTGGGTTCGTCAGCCTGGCACGTTTGGGGGGGCATCCTGTGCGGCACCCTGAGCCCCACTCAATAGATGCCAGAAGCACATCCTCCCCAGCAGAAACAGCCAAGAAGCTCTGACAGCCACCAGAGACCCCGGGGGTGGGGGCGGGTGTCACAGTCACCCTGGGGGGCCTGTGCTGCACGGCAGTCCTGAGGTGTCTCAGTCCTGCGGCCCTCTCTCGGGAACCATCCCTGACCAGGGGAGGACGCTGCCAACGGCGGTGAAAAAGGAACCAGTGGTTTCACACGCTTTCCCTTCTCGCTATGTCTGCACAAATGGTTTCATCGACACTTTATAAACTTCAGATAAAGAACATTGCTTGCGTTTGGCTCTCACTGATCTGTCCGGGGTACCTGCTACAGAACTTCTAAAGGAGAACAGCCCTCACCTTTTCATTGTTATGAAATCGTCCACCAGCAACAGACCTCGCTCATCCTAGCAAGTATCAGAGATAAGTCCCTCAACTTAAGAAATGCTTTCTGCAAATTCCATAACCTCTCACTTCCTGCACCATGTGGACCTCGCTTACCACGGGCAGTGGCCAGGGCGTGGGCTCAGGGCTGGTGAAAAGAGCGGACAGTGTCAGAACCGTGCAGCCAGATCGTGCACTATTGGTGCTGGAGAGGGAAAAACGCCGGGACTCAGAGCCGAGGAACCCTGAGTGCTCGCAGCGCCTGAAAAGAGCATCCTTGCCACCTCCGCCCCCTTAAAAAGGTTGACCAGACTCCCCAGCTCACATCCCAGCCCTGGAATCAGAGCCTTTTCCTGGTCTGCGGGTGCTACACTTCTGAGGATGAACTCAGCGAAGAGCTAGGAGAACTGGTGACTCTCACTCCATCAGGTTTTCAAATGGAAGCAAGTCTGTACAGAGCTACAGTCGATTGGGTGTGGCGGGAGGGGTTTGTATTTAGCATTGAAAACTTTAATACCAGACCAAGTTTTCACTGCATGACCCAAAATACAAAGATAGTGCTAGGTGAATAATAGGTACTTAAAGATTCATAATCCTTCCTGCAAACTTTCACTGAATGTCTGTAGTTCAGCAGTAAAAAACAGAAAGACATCTCTTCATGCAACTTACATCCTGGTAAAAGGAGGCAGATGATAAAATTAATTAGGAAAAATATCTACAATATTAGAAAATTATAAAATATTAGAACTTATTTACAATATTAGATGGTGATAATACTACTTAGAGAAATTGCAGGCAGGGCCTTCCTGCTGTCACAGTGAGGGTCTCTCTCATTAAAGGAATTAAATAACAAGACACTCGAATTTAAAATGTACTTTCTGTTAGAGAAATACACAGTGTTGAATACATGTCCACTTGTGTACAGCAGTACATAACGGTGATAGCCAGATAATAGATTTATTCTTCAATTCATAGGGTGGCTTTCAACATCTTCATGCAAAACCATTTGCCTCTCGATAGTCTTGCCTTCGTGCAGGTAGGACAGTCATGTGACTCTCGAGAGAACAAGGCCTGGGTACAGAGGACGCAGAACATCCAAGTGGGAGCCAGGCCTACAGGTCAGGGAGGTGGCCTCAGGCAGCAGGGTCCAGCATCTTCCCAGGGTCTTGGGGTCTCTCACCCCTGCTCACTGCAAGCCCGCTGCCTCGAAGGACCCTCTGGAGGCTGCAGCCCAGCCCTGGGGTCCACCTCCCCCTCCTCGCTCCTGCCTGCCCGCCCTGCAGCACACGGTCCTGAGGGTCCAGAACCAGACCTGTGTGGCGCGAACACCTGACCTGGGAGGAAGCCCAGCCTAGCCCTTCTCAGACCGGATGGCCCGCCGCCCGGCACGTGGACCCCTCTGACGGGCCTTGGCTCTGTGCCGCTGAAACACAGGCCACGAAGCCCATTCTCGGCCACCTACTGCCGGGGGGCCTGGCCGCTGCAGCTGCTCCTTGCGGTTGTTCAAGGTGTGATGCGGGGCCTGACAGGAAGGCGGGGGCGTCGGGCGGCCGGGCGCCAGCGCAGGCAGAGCTGTGGCTGTGCGGAGCCCTCCTGCCCCGGATCCCGCCCCCGAGCCGGACGGGCCGGGGCCTCAGGACCCCGCGGGGCGGCGGCCAGAGCACCCCCATGGCCCCAGGAGCTGCAGCGGTGGAGAAAACACCTTAACTCAGCGCGGGAACCCCTCGGAGTGCAGCTGGAGCGGAGCTGTCTGGCCCGGCCGTTAGAAACGTGCGGAGAAATTACCCGCGTTCCCTGTAGAGGCATCGGCCCGCCGCCCGGCCCAGCCTCTCAGCGCAGGGATAATACGCGCCTATCAGTTTTAATAGCCCCATGCTGGATTCAGGAGGTATTATGGATTGTACAGCAAGCATATTGTCATTAAATTAAATTTTCAGAACATTCCCCAGCTCATCACAAATACCACAGAGAGTCATCATAATCGGTTCTCAACACATGTGTAATTGCCTTCAGCTGGCGTTTTTTACAGTTGACATTGCTCAGCAGTGATAAGGTGATTGGCGATTTGAATACACAGCTTGTTTCATCGCCGCCGTAATTGAAATATGGTGTGTGTGAGCGGAAGATTACATTAAGACCTGGGATAATCACCTGACAGGAGAGTAATTGAGTCTACAATCTGCCACTGGGTCTCTCAGGGAGGCCGCGAATGAGCAGCAGCCATTAGCACTCGCGCCGCCGCCGCCTGGCTCCGCGGCAGCGCCCGGCTGGCATCCCGCGTCCCTAGGTGCCCGGATCCCGCCGCCCACCGCCCGGCGTCTCCGCACCCGGGACCAGCACGGCCGCTGGGGCCCCGGCAACACAGAGGAGCGGAGGGCAAAGCCGGACAGTGGAGGAGCGGTGGGGAGCCGGCGCGCTCGGGGACAGTGGGCAGGTCTGGAGCAGAGCGGCCACCGCGTTGGAAGCCTCCCCGTGTCCTCCTGGAGGAGAGGGGGCTGGCGCGCAGGGAGGGGGGAGGAGGCTTACAGCGGGCTCTCTCCACTCTCCCTCCTGCCTCTCTCCATCTCTCCCTCCTGCCTCTCTCCATCTCTCCCTCCTGTCTCCCTCTCTCTCTCCATCTCTCCCTCCTGTCTCCCTCTCTCTCCATCTCTCCCTCCTGTCTCCCTCTCTCTCTCTCCATCTCTCCCTCCTGTCTCCCTCTCTCTCCATCTCTCCCTCCTGTCTCCCTCTCTCTCCATCTCTCCCTCCTGCCTCTCTCCATCTCTCCCTCCTGTCTCCCTCTCTCTCTCTCCATCTCTCCCTCCTGTCTCCCTCTCTCTCCATCTCTCCCTCCTGTCTCCCTCTCTCTCTCTCCATCTCTCCCTCCTGTCTCCCTCTCTCTCCATCTCTCCCTCCTGTCTCCCTCTCTCTCCATCTCTCCCTCCTGTCTCTCCATCTGCATCAGCCTCCTTCCTTCTGTCCAGGGTCCCTGCCTCATCCTGTCTGCAGGACGCAGCTCCTGCTCAGTTTTACTTGGTACCAAGGTCCCCACGGGAGGATAACTAGAAGAACCCAAAAGCTGTTCTGCCCTGGAGTCGCTGGGAACCACATACACACGCGCGCACACACACACGTGACTGCGGGAGAAGGCAGGTCCAACACTACCGCTCTCCAGGCCGGGGAGGCAAAAGCATCATCTTCCGTGGACCCTGCCAGGTGGTCCTCCCTTGTGCTTGAATGGTGGAGGACTGAGAGTGCCAGCCTCCCCGACCTCGGCTCAGCCTGCGCCTCACGGTTTGTCTCCTGAGCTACAGTGAAGGACACCTGAAGACATTTGCAAAGAGAGAGCTTATGTACTGCTTCCTATTAAACATACATAGTAATGTCCGTTTAGATATTATCGACAAAAAATGGGCATGCAGAAACTCTGTCACTGTTTTATCTTGCATAGTTAAAAAAAGTGGGCATTTTGTATTACAAAATTTCCTCTAACCCCACACACAACTTTTTAAAGTTGGAAATACCACTTTATGTAAAAAACTGACTTCATCATTTACAAATGAACTGAAAAAGTAGGATATAAAAAATCAGAATGAGCAGAAGAGCAGCGTCCTGGCAGGTCTTTCCTGCACCACAGGACCAGGGAAGCCAAAGACACACAGGGAAGGGACAGAGGGCATAGGGGTCATCCTGGGGCTCCCGGAGTGCCGGCTGTCTGGGAGGGGAGCACACCCTAGGCCAAGAGCCCTTAGTCTGATGGGGGCTATGGTACCACACCCTGGAAAAGCTTTGTGAGCCTTTGGGAGGAAGCCACCTTCTGGAAAAGGACTCAGGATGCTAAATGGAGGCAGGAGGGCCCAGCACACCAGGCCCCCGAGGAACCCTGGCTGAGTGGGGCTGAGGGGTCCTGGGTCCCTCTGCCCCCCACCCCCAGCACCCCTGCCCCGAGGCATGCATGTCACTGAGGACTGGCCCCAGGTACTGCGTGGGCTTTGTAATGTCAGCCATGCGTGCTTATGTTTTTATCTCCTGCCGTGTCTTTCCTCTGATAGTTCACCGTCTGCACACCTACGCCAGCTACATACGGTTTTTGCAACTTTTTTGTGACATTAATAAATGAATAATCAGGGAGAAGTGGAAAAGCTGATCTGACAGAAATTCATAGGAAAATAAATTCACACTCTTTCTTACCAGAAAAGACAGAGTCTTCTGACCTGTAAATTCACAGTAGAGGACAACCGGTGTAAAGACAGTATGTCGGCCGAGGAGGGCAGCCGGCGTGCATGCTCTGAGGATACACCAGATGCCAGACGTGGTTCCAGATGTGCGAGGAGACTCGCTCCTGGGTCCCGCCCCCGCCCCCGTGGGCAGGGTCACAGCCCCAATGCACAGGTGGGCAGACTCAGCAACTCAAGTGTCCCTGACTCCCTGGGATGCTTGAGAACCCACACAAAGCCTGGCTGTGAGCCCACATCTGTGCACCTTACACCTGCTGTATACACCAGCTGTATACACCACGCTAGGGCCCTCCCAGGACAGGAAGGGACCACTTTGTTTCCCTGACTGTGGATCTGACATCCACCATTTCACTTAATCATCTTCAGAACATGTAGTCACGCATTTCCATAAAATTCCTACGGAAACGGAGACTCAAAAAGGGAAAGTAACCAGCAGCTGAACCCGCTTCTTGGTGGCAGAGGGCAGCTGGGGAACCAGCCCATGGCCAACCACACATCCTTCCCGGCAGAAACCTGTGCACTCAGTTCTGAGTAAATTTCCTTCCAGAAGAACTTTCATTCAAACTCTGGGTGTGGTCTAGGAAATCCGAATGCTGGTGGGTTCAAAACTCTGCAACCCACAGGTTTCATGATTTTGAAGACTGTCTACCCAACCAGTCATGCTTATTAGTGAGAAGATCATTTAATTTCTCCTTCTGTTCAGCAAAGACTAACAATCACAAATGCTCTCTTAATGTCAGCAAGAGACAGAAGATTTCCATTTTGAGTTATCATTACAACTAAACCAAAAATATTACTACCTTGATGAGCTCTCCAGAACCACAAGTGCACATGTCCATGCCTTTGTTGAGAAAAGGAAGGTGTCCCTCAGTGCATATCCACATCCTTGGGGACCTACTCAGGACTTCGGATGCCAGGCCGGGTATTCAGGGCTGACCCATCAGAGCGGAGGTCTGACCAGGGAGCCCTGACCAGTGAGATGGACATCACCAAGACTGTCGTCACAGAGAGACAAAAGTACTCAGGGAACTTCAAAGACAAACAATCCTGGCCCAGACAAGACCAATTCCTGTCCAGACAGGCCACACGTACACACACCTCCAGGACGAAGCCCCAGGTGAAAAAGGCCAGAGGCACCCACGATGCTGACTCATCATATATTCCTTCGTGGATCTGGGGAGATATCTGTCTTCCCAGTCACCCTGCAGATAGCTCTCCATACCACACAGCTTCTCCGGAACCCAGCCACCCAAGATAGCCTGATTTGGCCCCCTGCTTTCCTCAGACCTCAGTTTCTTCCACAGCAAGATGGGTCTCTCAGCCGCGACAGTCTGGCAGGGCTGTGAGGGGTGCCGTGTGCAGTGAAGTGTGTAACACGACTGGCATCCTGTCCAGCATGCAGGGGTGTGCAGGTGTCAGCTAAGTTGTGATGTCCAATCACCCTCAGATTTTTAAATTTTTATTTTTATTTTATTTTGAAGTCTACTTGATTTACTATGTTGTATTAGTTTCAGGTAACAGCCAAGTGATTTGGTCATACACACACACTTACCTATTCTTCTGTAGACTTTTTTCCTGTGTAAATTATTACAGAATATTGAGTAGAATTCCCTATGCTATACACTAGGTCCTTATCAGTTATCTATTTTATATATAGCAATGTGTATAAGTCAATTCCAATCTCCCAATTTATCCCTCCCCCAACTACCCACCCAGTAACCAAAAGTTCGTTTTCTACATTTGTGACTCTATCTCTGTTTTGCAAATGAGTTCATCTGTTAGATACCACAGATGAGTGATGTCATGTGCTGTTTGTCTTTCTCTGTCTGACTTCACTCAGTATGATCCTGAAACGTGCTCATTTCCGTCCACATCACTGCACATGGCCTTGTTTCACTCTTTTCATGGCCTTAGATTTTTTTGGCTCAGAGAGGTCAGCTCCTCCATCTTAGCTTTTCCAAAGACAACAAACGGTGCTCTCCCCGTGCGCATCTCCACATCCACGTCGCTGTGAGCCCCGCACAGGGTAAAGGTGAGACGCAGCAGTCACAGCGCCCTCGGGGCTTGCTCCCACGTCCACAGGGGCCCCGGGCCCGCAGAGCTGCCATCCAACCATGCCCAGCATGGGGCTCCACTCAGCCCATCCTTCCCGGAGTCTGGGGGCAGCCGCGTCCCCGGCCTCTGTCTTGCTCCCCTCCAGCTCCCAGGTGGTCCTGAGGACGCCCTGTAACCTGTGCGGCTTTTCCTCAACTAAGAAATTAGAGATAATCACAGCTTCCCAGTCCGTTCCTCAAATTGTGATCAAGGTTTTGAAGTCTAGGCATGGTTATTTGCATCCCCATGGACAGCATTACCTGCAGAGCGAATACAGTCACTGTTCCAAATGTGCCCTGGGCATCCCTGGGCATCTCGTCCCACCCGCTGTATGTTCACGCCCAGGGAAGTGAGAACACAGGAACCAGCAAAAAGCGACTCACTATTACTGAACAAGGCCCTTGTGTTGGTAAACAGGTAAAGCTGAGTCTGCAAAGCCCTGCTGGCAACTGTGGAGCCACTCAGGTCAGCCTGAGCGCAGTCCTGGGCTGATCTGGACCCTGGATGGAATTCTGGCCCCCATCAACCCAAAGTTCAGGAATTGATCGGAAAATCCCAAGGGTGGGGGCTTAAGAAGTCGTGTCTCCTCCTTGAGCCAGAGGTCACAGGCTTTCCAGTAGCTTCTGTCAAGCTGAGGGCAGTGATCCATCTGGGTGTCCATGCAGATTGAGAAGTTTGTTAACTCAGACCTCACGCAGAGGTGGGGATGTTTAGTGCCTGGAACATGGAATATGACCCCAAACTGATTCCACATCTAGGAGGAAATATAAAAATAAAAGCTTGGGTTACTCCTCTTTTTATGCAACTCCTTCCTCCATATATTACTCTGTTAAGTGCTTTCTTCAGAACTTGAAAGACCCTGATGCTTTTTTCTGAGCAGCCGACAGTCACAACTTTACTTTGTCTGACCATAAAGCAACAACGTTTTACAACATACAAAAAATACAGTAGTCCTGTGTGACACTGTCAATATCATTTATGGCACAATTTTACTCCGAGGAAGAAGTGTCATAAAAGAGAAATAACTCCTACCCACTGCCCTAAAATGACTTCTGTCATAAATAAGTCAGATTTCTCAAAGAGAACCAATAAAGTCCCAGCAAATACAATTTTTCCCACTAAATAATCACCCTGACCTTTTCCTGTAACATCAACCCTAAAAAAATGAAAGGTTCGTCCTGAAGAAACGGTAAAATGAGTCTGTTCTTGAAGGTGAATTGCTGTCTCCATCTCAGACAGGACTGGGCAGAGTCGGTTGTCCCGATGTTGGGAACTGAGGTGATGCAGGCATCTTGTAATTAGGTGATAACCAGGGTGTTGCATCTGACACGTTTTTATCTGCTGTCTGCAATTGGACTTATGGCCATCACACCCACACTGCCAAGCCCCTGTGCACACACATGCGCACACACACGCAAAAGGCACACGTGGTGGTTTAGTCATTAAGTCGTGTCCAACTCTTGCGAATCCATGGACTGTAGCCCACTGGGTTTCTCTGTCCATGGATTTCCCAGAGAAGAATACTGGAGTGGGGTGCCATTTCCTTCTCCAGTGGATCTTCCCGACTCAGGGATCGAACCCGGGGCTTCTGCATTTCAGACAGATGATTTACCAACTGAGCTATGAGGGAAGCCTGGAAGGCACACGTGCGGCCTGCCAAGCCCCGTGCACACACATGCACACGTGCACACACATGCACATGTGCACACACATGCAGAAGGCACACATGCAGCCTTCTGACCTCTTGTTTGATGCTTAAGGCTGGCTGGGGGACAAGCTATCACTAAGCCACCTTCCTCTTGACACACTTGGGGTCTCTGCAGCAACAAGGAATCCCATGTTCCTCCCGGCTCTGACCCTTCTTTATGGCCAGCTTGTCGCTCTGAAGCAGAGTGTGTCCACCTGGATTCAGGGTACAGCTGCGTGGAAAGCCCTGCTCGCAGCTTCAGCCTGGATCCCCCAAACCACTGGTTTAGCCAGCAGCCAGGCAGCCTCTGTTTCTGTGGTTACTCTCTAAGCAGGGAGCACAGGCACACCTAAGACTTTGTGGTTTCATGTATGTGTGCACAAGTGTGTGTGTGTGTGTGTGTACAATACAAAGTATATGAAGTATCTGAAAACTCAATGACTATTTAAAAAGCTGTCAAGAACTTCCAGATTTGGCGACCAAATAAATAAATTTTCTTACAAGAGAAAACTCAAAGTTCTCAATTCTTAATTCAAGGCCTGCTACTTCATCACCCAAGAGCAAAATACCCTCATTCCCAGTGTCCCAACTAGACAAGCTTGGGAGGGAGGGACTTAAAGAGACTTGAGCTTTTTTCTAAAGTAGAGAATCAACTTTCCAAATAAAGTTGTACTTTGTTATTTTTTAATTTATATTTTAATTTATATCTTATGTTTAATTTTGTAAGAATTATCATCTGCTATATTTATTACAAAAAGACCATGGCTGCCATAATAAATATAAAATTTGAACTGAAGCCATGGAGACACAATGGCAGTCATATGTCTTCCTCAGATTTGCTGGATTTTGTCTTTAGTGCACAGAGACAAGAGCAATAATAAAAATAAACTAAGGTTCATAAAGGGAAGTCCATGGTAGTGGTAAAAGTTTTTGTTGTTGTTTTTGCCAGCTTGTTTTACAATTTCAAATCAGTTTTCAGTTAAAATTGCTCCATCTAAATAGTGTCTTAGAATTTTTCCTTCATTACCTGGCAGTGTTTTGGGACTGACTGCACGTCTTCCAGAACAGGTGCTGGTCAGTCCATTTAGAGACAATTTGAGGGAAGACCAGACAAACTTTAGTCTTGATTCGAGAGTATGTGCATGCTAAATTGCTTCAGTCATGTCCAATTCTGTGCAACTCTATGAACTGTAGCCCACCAGGCCCCTCTGACCATGGGATTCTCCAGGCAAGAATTCTGGGGTGGGTTGCCATGCCCTCCTCCAGGGGATCTTCCTGACCCAGGGATCAAACCCAAGTGTCTTACATCTCCTGCATTGGCAGGCAGGTACTTTACCACTAGCACCACCTGGGAAGCCTGTTTGAAGGGTGGTACTTTTCAAACACATCTTATAAAATTATGCAAGAGTCATCAATATGAGTAGAAAGCTGCTTACACGGTGAATCTGAAATGACAGTCTTATTCTCAGCAACGTCCGAAGCTGCAGATGTGGATAGCGCCGTGTGGAGCCAAGCCCATTGGCCTCCCCTGAAAATCAAGCCACTTCAGTCTGAAAAGGTGAACGACAGACTCAGCGGGCTGGCGTGTTGCCAGTCATTCGGGCAGAGCGGATGTTGGAATGAGACGCTGTGAAGCAGACACGACCAGGCAGCCCCGCTTGGACAGCAGTGGCCTCCTCCTCGGGGAGGAGCATGTTTTGGTGAAAGTTGTTTAGGCTTCCCATTTGGCTTTCTGTTGCCAGGGCCTTTTGTATCAGAGCAAACATCAATCCCTCTTTTCCCGTGTTTGAAAAGAGTATGGGAAGTGCTCCACCCTTGATGACTCAGGGCCATACATGCCTCTGGATGAGGTAAAACGCTGAGAAAAATGTACGTGCACCCAGAATTTCCAGCTGAGTTGTCATTCACAAGCAATGATGAATCATGTTGATGTTAATATTTACAATGTTTACAATATACTTTCAATGTGCAGACTCTGGTCCAAGTGTTCACACACATAGAATCTCTTCATCCTCATGAGAACCCCCATGAGAAAGGCACTATTCATGTCCTCACCCTACAGACAGCAAAATGTGTTAATACAAAAGCTGTACATAGTTACCTGAAGTTCACACATCTGACAGGACTAAGATAATTTACTAATAACACACTCCCCAAGAAGAAAACTCCCAAAGGGTATATTTTATGGAAAAGGAAATTGATTCCAAAGAAATAAAACAGGGTGGTTTAAAAAAAAATAGTGGGCAAAAATATTCATAAACAAATGGGTTCATCTTAGTAAGCTCTACCTATATAAAACAATATGCAACAATGATGACTAATATGAGAGTAAGAACTAAAATACTAGACAATAATAAGGTTTACTGTCAGAGGGGTGATTAGAGTTAAAGAATTCTAAGGATTCTTATTGATGAGAGGAAGTAGAGATATCACTAATACTTAGAACTGGCCAAGAATGCGTCTTAAACATTTATAGTACTTGCTGTTCTGTCGCTAAAGTCATGTCCAGTTCTGTGACCCCATGGACTGCAGCACGCCAGACTTCCCTGTCCTCCACCATCTCTAGAAGTTTGTTCATGCCCATGAGTCGGTGATACCATCTAACCATCTCATCTGCTGCCCTCTTCTCCTTTCGCCTTCAATCTCTCCCAGCATCAAGGTCTCTTCCTGATGTACACAAGGACACCAGCAAACAGATAAAAATATAATGTGTAAGTACAGTATCTTTGAAAAATCATAATGGAGGAAGATATAATAGAAAAGAAGTTCTAATCTTAATAAAAGCTTGTGGACTATATTAATAGTAATAGACATTAATACTAAGAAACTGTGGTAGCTAATGCTTTGATGATAGTCATTTTGTACTTTATAAGTGTATCAAAGCAACATGTTTGTACATTTTAAACTTAGACAACGTTATGTTATCTCAACAGTACTCAGAGGAAAAAAGAAAAAAATTAATACTCACTATCTAATGATAATGAAACATAAATTAGTGTATACAGAGTGGATAAACAATAAGGTCCTATTACAGCACAGGGAATTATATTCAGTATCCTCTGATGAACCACAATGAAAAGAATGTGGGAAAGAATGTATATACTGATGTATATGTGTAGCTGAATCACGTTGCTGTGCAGCAGAAATGAACACAATTGTGTAAATCAGCTACACTTCAATTAGAAAACCTGAAAACAAAACAGGTGTGCTAAATTGCATCAGTCATGTCTGAGTCTTTGTGGCACTGTGGACACCCACCAGGCTCCTCTGTCTATGGGATTCTCCAAGTAAGAATACTGAAGTGGGTTGCCATGCCCTCCTCCAGGGGATCTTCCTGACACAGGGACTGAACCCACATCTCCTGTGTCTCCTGCATTGTAGGTGAATTCTTTACCACTGTTTCCTTGGTGGCTCAGATAGGAAAGCATCTGCCTGCAATGTAGGAGACCCAGGTTCAATCCCTGGGTCGGGAAGATCCCCTGGAGAAGGGAATAGGAACCCACTCCAGGATTCTTGCCTGGAGAATCCCATGGATGGAGGAGCCTGGTGGGCTACAGTCCATGGGGTTGCAAAGAGTCGGACGTGGCTTCACTTCCTTTCACTTTCTTTACCCACTGAATCATACTTCAATTAAAAAAAAATTGAAAACAAAATGGGATTAAACTGTACTTAGGTGGATTCATTGAATTTTTTTTTAGAATCTCAGAAAAATTTTAACTCTGAAAGGAGGTACTCATCTACCCTCTTCTCAGTTGGAGAAATGAGAGCACAAGGAAACTATGTGAGTCACAAAATCAGGGAATTTGGAAACCAGAGAGGGACTTTTTAAGACACACAGACCTACCATGTCCACAGGACCCCGACTCCAGGGCAGGTTCCATCTGTATATTGCTGATCAGTTTAGTCCTCAGGTTCCATCTGTATACTACTGATCAGGTTAGTCCTCAGATAACACATGACACCAACCCTGCTTCCCCCTCATTGTTGAAGCTGAGGGAATTCCAAAAAGTCTCTGCAAGACACAAAGCTGGGATTCAAACCTGGCTCAACAGGAAGCATTTATCCATCATCTCCTTCTTGTTTGCTACCATTCAGTCGCTAAGTCATGTCCAACTCTTTAAGACCCCATGGACTGCAGCACACCAGGCTTCCCTGTCCTTCACCATCTCCCGGAGCTTGCTCAAACTCATGTCCATTGAGTTGGTGATGCCACCCAACCATCTTATCATCTGTCAGCCCCTTCTCCTCCTCCCTTCAATCTTTCCCAGTATCAGGATCTTTTCCAATGAGTTGATTCTTCATATCATCTTCTTATGCTACAGTTATTTCTTTTTCTTTTCAAGGAAATGAAAACCCTGGAACATGTTTTGAGGAACAAATCTTGTGAGTTGACAGGACCGAAATGTTGGATTTATTTGACCAGTTGGCAAAAGGCTCAATGAAGTTAAAAATCAAAGCTTTTTAGCACTGTGAAATCTAATTTTTTTAAAAAGGCAAGTTTTAACTGGTTGTGATACTGATGTCGATACAGCCTGGAACACACACAGAAAAGAGTTCACGTAGAATTTATCCTCAGCACCATCTGGAAGACCTCAGTGAGATTTATATCCGAGTTATAAAAAGAGAGAAGGAACGTCATGGATCTTTGCCAAACTCAGAAAGATGAGCCGTGCCTCATATTTACTCCCCCGCCCAGTGTCTTTTTCTGAGTAGGACACACTCTTCATTCTGGAAGGACCTTCACACAGCTGGAAACAGCTGCTGGGCAAAGGCTTCCTGTCTGTTAGCAGGGATGCTTTCTAAGAAACCAAGAGGACTTCTCAAGGCCATAGTTGTCCCTAGAGGCAGAGCCAGCAGTGGGCAGCTTTCCTGATTCCAAAAGCACCTGGATTGTAAGAGAACTTGTGTTCAACTCTGGTTTTATAAAAGGGTAATGGATCTGCCCATTTATGTTTTGCTCAGTGACTTCTAATCAGGGAACAGCCAAAAAATTTAGAATTATTCTCCCGCCCTGGAGGCAGCCATGGGGACCGCATGTAAGATGGGTAAACCTGATGTACACTCTGCCAGCGAAAGTGGACAGATGTGAGAACTGCTTTTCTCTCTTAATTATGTATTAGTAGTAGCAATAACGTGAAAAATGATGACAGTGATGATGCATCAGCCAGGGAAGCCAGAACTTCTCTAGCTATTTGAGAGACAGGGGAAGTGATACGGGAGGTGGTTTGTTGGGTGTTAACAGTGTTTGTAAGGGAAGGGGATGCAGAGAATGTGGCTGCCCTGCACAGACTCTACCTGCTACCCACTGAGCACTTTGCCCCCAGTAGAGAAGGAACTTCCGACCAGCAAACAAAGAAAACGTCTCCCACCACCATGCTCCTGTGGACTCTGGATCCGCCATCCCTGTGCTTCCCTGGCCACAACCAGCCCCTGCTCGCAGAGGACAGCGCGCAGAAAGCTCCCTTCTCCTCTTCCTGCTTCCGAGTTCCCACCAGTGCCTCCTTCGGGCAGATGCTAAAAAATAGCCAAATGGTAAGAACCAGATGAGGACACTTGTCAAGCAACAGCCAGCAGCGGCGGCAGAGCCACCGGGGCAGGCATGGGGCCAAGATGCAACAGGGGACAAGCGGGCATCTGTTAGGTGCTCGCTCTGGGGCCAGCCCCCATGGTGAGAGCAGCAGGGCTTCTTTCCTGCATTCTCACATCAGCCCTGTAAGCCGGGTGTTTCTGGGGTCTCCATCCCAACGACAAGGAAGCTGGGCCACAGAGAAACCGACCCGCGACCAGTGAGCAAAGCCACCAGGTTATCCCCACGCGAGGCAGAAGCACACCACCATCCCAGCACCTCGGGCTGGTTCCGTGCTTCCCAATGAAACATAACTATCCACCTGACAGCAAAGCTTGGCTTCTGATAGTGTTCTCCGACAAAAGGAACTGAGTCTTGGTGGTGATGGCTGGTTGTGGGGCTAGGGCGAGATGAGCTGGAGAATCAGGAAGTAAGGAAGAGCTGAAAAATGCTGGGGGAAAAGGTCAAAGGGCTCAAAGGGCCTCAAGGATGTACTGAGCATTCATGGATCCATCCTGATAAAAACAAGTGACTGACCAACCAAGGGAGCAGGGAGGACAGAGGCACTGGAGCAGATTCCCAGATAAATTATGCAGGGGCTCTCTCCTCAGGGACCCGGAGACTGACTTCCTCATCCCCCATGAAGGCAACACATGACTTCCTGCCAAAGAACACAACACGGAAATCAAGAAGAACCAAGGTGGCTTTACAGGCGGGAGCCTGGCAGACACCACAGCCAGGTGACTAATGTCAGCACCGGCAGGGACTTCATGTTGAGAAAGTCACCCTTGATGTGAGGTGAGAACAGAGCATCTGATCTCTATCTCAACATAAGGGAAACAGCAAGTATATCCCAACAGAGGACATTCCACAGACACCCTGGCTGCTCCCTTTCAAAACCATCAAGGTCATCGAACACGAGGGAATCTGAGAACATGCGTCAGCCCAGAGGAGCCTGAGGAGCTGTGATGACTGCATGCCCTGTGGGGTCCTGGAAGTGGGACAGAAGGAAAGTTTTTAGGTAACAACTGTGGAACTCTAAATGAAGCATAAAGAAAGTGAAGGTGTTAGTCACTTAGTCGTGTCCGACTCTTTGTGGCCCCATGTACTGTAGCCCATCAGGCTCCTCTGTCTATGGAATTACTGCAAGATAACTGTCCAAGAATACTGCAGTGGGTGCTCTTTCCTCCTCCAGGGGATCTTTCTGACCCAGGATCAAACCCGGGTCTCCTGCATTGCAGGTGAATTCTTTGGCCATCTGAGTCCATAACAGCTTCCTTTTCATTGTTTTACTTTTATGATAACAAATGATGTCTTTGACTGGTCTTCCTTCCGCTTTGAATTGATAGGCTTTTCAGTATACCGTGGACATAAGTGACCCCTCCCCACCCCTTCCTTCTTTCTGAGCTGACGGTCCAGTTACCTGAGGCTCGTTGGGTGAATTATTCATCATCACAGAACGACTGAGGTATAGAGCTCAGATGGATGCCCTGGATGTGAGAGGCTTATCAGGGGCGGTTCCCAGCCAAGTGAGTGCCTTGCTCCTGCGGTTCCCCCAACACCAGGCCCTTTGCCCACCCTGGAGTTGGATGTCATTACCCTACCCAGCGTGAGTGCTAATCCTTACCGTTAAGTAAGATGAACTTACTGTTCCCGACCATTAGCTTCATCATATCCCCTCAAATAAGAAGAGACTAAAGTTCCCAAAATGCCCCAAAGTTACTCTCCAAAGACCAGGTAGCCGATGACTTATCCCAGATCAATCACCATTGAAGGTCGCCTGTCCAGTTCGGCAATATTTGCTCGGTAACTAATAAAGATCAGCCCACAGTTATTTATATTGGGTTATCATCTCTCCAGGGTGAAGCTTAATCCATTTTGCAATGTTTTTCCCAACAAGACGACATGAGCTTCTCCGTCTGAAAATGAATTAAGTGCACGGTTTCTAAATATGGGATCTGACATTGTTCTTGTTACAGAAAGCAATTTATTCCCCAAAAGGCTTACACTTCAAAGGTTATATAAAAAGGTTCAAATATCAATGCTATCCATTTTTCAATTACTGGGCTTCCTAACACCACTAGCTTTCGGACAGATAAGCAGTGGTATCAGTTCTCTTATTCAACGTCTTATAGGTTTCCAATTCCACAGCACAGAGAAAGCAAATTTATTGTAATACATTTACCTGCCCTGGAAACAGGACTATCCAGACTGTTTCCTCCAAGTCTATGGAAGGTATCAAATAGCATCTTAAAGGGATATTTATGAAGCGCTAGATACTAATGATTGCAATTGTAGATATAGCTTCAAGTGTCTACCTATAAACAGGCTCATATGAAAAAAAAAAAAGGTAAGGTGACTGGGGAAAAGTATTTCCAACGTATGAAAATTAAGGAGCTGTGAAAACAATGCAAGCATCTCCTACGAGATAATCTACAGACACTGTGTTTTCCTAAGAGGGAAGGAAAAAAAAAACCTCTGATTCTCTGTCGTGCCAGCAGATAAAAGGGAATAATGTCATTCATATTTTCTGTCTGACAATTAAAAAGAAGTGATTGGATTATCTGAGAAGGATTATATGGTAAAAAGATATAATGCCCCAATACCCAGGAAAAAGAATATATTTTTTGCTGCCAACTCAAACAAGCCATACAAGATGTTTTATGTTGGATAATAAAGACAGAATGTTCTAATTTATATACTTGTGTGGCTTCTCTTCAACAGCAAAACTTTTAAAACTAAAAGGTGTCACTTCCTTCAACCAGGAGACAATAGTGGGAATGTGGAATCATGAGGGCAGAAGGGTACTGATGGGGCCAGAGTGTGAATGAACACCCAGGCCAGGCCAGGTTGGACAATCTTGTCTGCAGAAGGCGAAGCGTGGCCAGGGAGCAGCGACCAGGGTGAGGGCAGCAACCAGGGCAAGCACCAGGTGTCCGCTCAGCCTGTGGGGTGCCTTACACCACGTGCCCAGCTACCATGGGCCTAGGGGTCCGTCCCCAAAGGCACACAGAGTTTTCATTTCACCAACAGGCTACAGACACGGAGGTCTCATTTTTAGGGTATTTCTGTGTTAGCTGCTGAGAGACACAGGGATTTGTGGTGGTCAAAGAGAGAAGGCCACAGAGTGAAGGCCAGAGTGAAGGTCCAGAGTGAAGGCCACAGGGTGAAGGTCCAGAGTCAAGGTCACAGAGTGAAGATCCAGAGTGGAGGTCACAGAGTGAAGGTCCAGAGTCAAGGTCCAGAGTGAAGGCCACAGGGTGAAGGTCCAGAGTCAAGGTCCAGAGTCAAGGTCACAGAGTGAAGATCCAGAGTGGAGGTCACAGAGTGAAGGTCCAGAGTCAAGGTCCAGAGTGAAGGCCACAGGGTGAAGGTCCAGAGTCAAGGTCCAGAGTCAAGGTCACAGAGTGAAGATCCAGAGTGGAGGTCACAGAGTGAAGGTCCAGAGTGAAGGCCACAGGGTGAAGGTCCAGAGTCAAGGTCCAGAGTCAAGGTCACAGAGTGAAGATCCAGAGTGGAGGTCACAGAGTGAAGGTCCAGAGTCAAGGTCCAGAGTGAAGGCCACAGGGTGAAGGTCCAGAGTCAAGGTCCAGAGTCAAGGTCACAGAGTGAAGATCCAGAGTGGAGGTCACAGAGTGAAGGTCCAGAGTGAAGGCCACAGGGTGAAGGTCCAGAGTCAAGGTCCAGAGTCAAGGTCACAGAGTGAAGATCCAGAGTGGAGGTCACAGAGTGAAGGTCCAGAGTCAAGGTCCAGAGTGAAGACCACAGAGTGAAGGTCCAGAGTGAAGGCCACAGAGTGAAGGTCCAGAGTGAAGGTCACAGGGTGAAGGCCACAGAGGAGGGAAGAGAGAAGCAGGGCGTGAACTGCAGGGGCCAGGGAGAGGTCAGGAGGAGTCTCCCAGGCCCTCAGACTCAGTGATGGCACAACCACAGAGCCGGGACGGAGGACAATGGCTCAGGGATGATACAGGTTTGACTCCTCCTGGGCATGGATGCAGGATTGGGGGACCTAGACAAATTGAAAAGAATCAAGCCTGCCCCCTTGCATTAGAAGGGAGGGTCTTAAACACTGGACCACCAGCAAAGTCCCCCATGAGTTCTGATGTCAGCAAAGCTTCCACCTTCAGCCATGTCTCGTCCTGCTCCCCGCTACCCACCCCCCAAGAATGAGTCTATTCCCTCTCTGCAAGTGCGTCCTTCCAAGGCTGGAAAGTATGCTCCACACATCTTCTTTCCAACAACTGACCATGTTTTTATTTCCCAGAAACACTTTTTATATCTCAGGCATGCTTCCCAAACACCTGCCTGTCCCAGTTTACTACTTTCTTTGCTGTTTTCTTTCTCTGGGAAAGAATACATCACTGGTTTTCTGTTAACCAGTCAATCCTAAAGGAAATCAACCCTGAATATTCATTGGAAGGACTGATGCTAAAGCCGAAGTTCCAGATCTTTGGCTACCTGGGGTGAAGAGCCAACTCATTGGGAAAGACCTTAATACTGGGAAAGATCGAGGGCAGGAGGAGAAGGGGATGGCAAAGGATGAGATGGTTGGATGGCATCACCTCCCTCAATGGACATGAGTTTGAGCAAGCTTCAGGAGGTCGTGATGGACAGGGAAGCCTGGTGAGCTGCAGTCCATGGGGTCACAAGGAGTCAGACACAACTTAACAACTGAATTATAAGAATAACCAGCTGTTAACCCAACCCATGATTTGCCTGTATGGACACTAAGCTGACGGCACTTCAGAAAAAAATACCCGGGGTGACTTTCCTTAGTGAAGGTTTAGCCATTCATGTGAGAGCTTATTGCAATTTCCTATGTTTTACGGGTTGAATTGTGCCCCAAAAGAAATCGGTCAAAGTTGTAACACCCTAAACCCCAGGATGTGACCTTCTTTGGTAATAGGGTTGTGGCAGATGTAATCAGTTAAGATGAGGTCACGATGGAGTGGGGGCAGCTGATCCAATATGACTGGTATCCTCATGGGAGACACAGGGTAAGAGCCGACTGTGATGGAAGCAGAGCTTGGAGTCAGGAGCTGCAAGCCAAGCAACACCGAAGACTGCCCGCAAATGGTCAGAGGCTGGGATGAGGCTTGGAAGGACCCAAGAACGGCAGGCCCTGGAGGGAGGATGGATACCAGCAGATACGTGTGTGCAGAGTTCCAGGGATCCTTGAGTTTCACTGATCCAGGGAGGTCAGTCTGTCAGTCCCCAAGCTTTATAACTCTGTAGACAGGACTTCCAGGCGGGGGAGGCAAACCTGTCAGCTCAAACTGTGACCTTCATTTCATATGTTCTGTTCAGAAAAGCAAGCTGCCCAACACCCAGGGCAGGAGGACGGAGAACCCCCTGGTTTCATGCACAGGCCCCACCTTCACAGGTTGGATGACCTCTCAGTCTTGATGGAAGATGTCTTTAATCGGCATTTTTCTCAAGTGCTACGTTGCGTTTCCTCAAACAACTGGTTTTTCTTGGGTATTTATTAGGAAAGCCAAAGAAATAAATGATGAAAAATGCAATAAACTTCAATTAACATTTTGATGGGACAAAAAGGCACATTTCTAAAGATGGTAGTACAGCAGTACCTATTTTCTGAGTCATATTCTTTCTGGGCAATGATAGCTCTGGTGATGAAGATGACTAATATCTAAATAACATGTACTAAAATCAGACAGTATTTAAGTGTTTTCATGTATTAATTCATATGATTCTAACAACTACTCTTAAAGAGTCTGAGATAGGTTCTCTCGTTATTGTTCTTTTATCTGTGAAAAAAACTAAAGCAATAGGAAAAGTGAAGTGTTAAGTCGTTCAGTCATGTCTGACTTTGTGATCCCAAGAAATGTAGCCCACCAGCTTCCTCTGTCCATGAAATTCTATAATCAAGAGTACCAGAGTGGGTAGCCATTCCCTTCTCCAAGGAAGGGAGATACTCATCCAAGTATCAAACCCAGGTCTCCTGCTTTAGTAGGCAGATTCTTTATCATCTGAGCCACCAAAGTAATGGGAAGACTGGACTTTAATATTTAATCAGGTAAGGTGACATTTCAGGGGGAATCATTTATAAGTGATTTCCAGTGCATCTTTTGTGTTAGTTGAGAAATTCCTAAAGGACGTGTAACACGCGGCACCGTTGGGTAGACGTAAGGGGCAGAGCATGCCTGGAGAGTGTCCATGGGGGCCTGGCCTGGCTCATCTCTTCCCATCAGAATCCGGCTTCCGTCCTATGCCCTCAAGCCCAAACGTCTGCTATGGTCTGTCACTTTGCCTTCTCCACTTTTGATCATTAACAGCAAGCAGTATGTAAGCGGAGGTACTTCCCACACTAACACTGTGATAACTAAGGCCATTGGTTTCCTCTGCAGCCCGAACTCCATGGGCTCAGAATGGCGATTCTGAGATGCTATTTGTAATCTTTCCCCTGAGCTCACGTCCCCAACCCCACCAAGCGGTGCTATGAATTGCTTTTTCAAAGCAACAAAAAGAGAAAATGTAAATGGCTCTGTGATGACTGATGCTTTTTATTCAAACACCAAAGGGTATGAAATTGTGTATGTGTCTCAGCAAGTTTTGGTTAAATCTGAAAAATATGCTGGTTGACATCTAAATGTGTTTGTATATTTTCAGGCCATGACGACAAAGTGGTTTCTGGCCAATACATTCTGGGAAAGAGTAAAATAAGGAAAACAGTCCTCACTTGAAAAGTCATCACACCAAGCCCTTGGAGCTTTTGTAGTGCTTCACGTCCATCACAAATGGAAACCTCAAATCTCAAGCGATATTTGCAGCTTTATCTTAATTAATATCTTGTATCACCATGTCTCTATGAAAACAATTACAGTGTAACTCCTGTGATTTTTTTTTCCTTGAAACGTTCAGAACAATGTACTCTTAATTGCCATTCTAGCTCTAGCATAAAAATTTTATTATGTATAGTCATTATAATTTTAAGTATCTTTTAAAATAAGCTTACTTTGCTCTTTCCGGTCCATACCTACAGAGCAGACAGAGGTGAGAACAACACTCGACATTTTGCAGAACATTTGCGGGAGCCGCCTTTGTTCTCCTAACATATTTAGGAAGACTAATATACTCGTCTAAATTAGTTTTCTCCCTCCTTTCTCTGCTGGTAATTAGCACTAGAGGGGATGGGTCTGAGTTAGCTATTAATAGTTGAGAAGTGAACCTGAATTTGAGAAACAACAACACATTATCAGACACAGTAAAAACCTGATTCTTCTGCTTATTTGAAGAGCTTATCAATGAATGGAAATTTCCAACTGTGTCAGACGATGGAACGATCGTGTTTCCCAGCTGATGTTCATTTCTGCCGCGCGCTGCTGTGTACCTGTGCCGCTGTCTCACGGCGTTAATTTCCTCCAACCATACGGGGTACCGAGGAAGAACTTTCTGTGATGTTCCTAAGCATCAGGCCGCAGTCTTCACGCACAGGAGCTGTGTGAGCGCCCCTCCCATTTGCCTGAAGTGCGGCTGCTGAGAGCCGGGTTAACACAGAGCGAAACCGATTCCCGCGCCAAGAGGAGAGGAGTCGGCCTGACTGCCGCGTTCCCGCAGCAGGCAGGACGCGCCCCTGGCGGGAAGGAAGGGGGCTGAGGGCCACTGTGGAAGCCCCGCTCAGGGGCGCGGCCGCTCCCATGGCGGCGCCTGCCCTCTGCGCCTTAGCCAAGTGTTCACAGTGACCACGCTCTATCCTCAGGGACACTCAGCAGGCAGAGACGGAGCGACTTCCAAGGTCACGAGGTCAGGAGCTGGTGGAATCAGGCGGATAGGTGGTCAGACCACAAGCCCAGTGACTTTCCCTTCCCCAAGCAACTGTCCCTTCCTCAAGTGATTTTCCCGTCCCCAGGTGACCTTCCCTTCCCCAGGTGACCTTCCCTTCCTCAGGTGACTTTCCCTTCCCAGGTTACTTTCCCTTCCCAGGTGACTGTCCCTTCCCAGGTGACTGTCCCTTCCCCAGGTGACTGTTCCTTCCCCGGTGACTCTCCCTTCCCAGGTGACTGTCCCTTCCCCAGGTGACTGTTCCTTCCCCGGTGACTCTCCCTTCCCCAGGTGACTGTCCCTTCCCCAGGTGACTGTCCCTTCCTCAGGTGACTATCCCTTCCCAGGTGACTGTCCCTTCCCCAGGTGACTCTCCCTTCCCAGGTGACTGTCCCTTCCCCAGGTGACTGTCCCTTCCTCAGGTGACTATCCCTTCCCAGGTGACTGTCCCTTCCCCAGGTGACTGTCCCTTCCTCAGGTGACTATCCCTTCCCAGGTGACTCTCCCTTCCCCAGGTGACTTTCTTTTCCCAGGTGACTTTCCCTTCCCCAGGTGACTTTCCCTTCCCAGGTGACTGTCCCTTCCCAGGTGACTGTCCCTTCCTCAGGTGACTATCCCTTCCCAGGTGACTGTTCCTTCCCCGGGTGACTCTCCCTTCCCAGGTGACCTTCCCTTCCCAGGTGACTCTCCCTTCCCCAGGTGACTTTCCCTTCCCAGGTGACTTTCCCTTCCCCAGGTGACTTTCCCTTCCCAGGTGACTGTCCCTTCCCAGGTGACTGTCCCTTCCTCAGGTGACTATCCCTTCCCAGGTGACTGTTCCTTCCCCGGGTGACTCTCCCTTCCCAGGTGACCTTCCCTTCCCAGGTGACTGTCCCTTCCCCAGGTGCACCTGTGATGGCAGTCCTCCCCTCATTTCCCAGACATCACCCTTCTCTCCTCCATTTGTTCTGCCTTAAAGTCAAGAAGAAATACGCACAACTGAGAGGAAATGAGAAGGCTTTTGAGAGGCAGGGAGGGGGCTGGATGGCTGAGGAGCAGCTCCAGGCTGAGTGCTCCTCCTTGTGCTATCTTGTTTATCTGCAGCTCCCCCTCCTGCAGGTGAGGGGACATGGGGGCCGGGTCCTCCAGACACCCTGGCCGCCGCTGCTGCTTCCCGTCCTGAACCTCGTCCTGACCCTGACTGTAACCTTCAAGTGCAGCCCGCCCCTGCCTTTGTACCAAATCAGTGAAACGGGGCCAGCAACCCTTGCCCAGCAATTCTCAGAGAGATGTCTGAAGGGCGGGTGGCAGGACTGCAAATGAGGAAGAGGAAGCACAGGACCTGGGTGGCGGGCCCTGTCCCCGCCACGGCTCCACCGGGGCAGAGGCTGCAGCCTGGGCAGGCCGAGGTGCTGGAGACCCTTCCTGCCCCTCCTGCACCCCCTGATCCTGTCCAAACACGACGAGTTACTGCAGAGACTGCAACCTCAGACCAAAGGCCACAAAAGACACTGTTTCTTTTTTTTTAGCTAAAGCAAATCTTCCTTCTAATAAACAACCATCCTATGACCATATAGCACAGCTTCTAGAACACTTTATTAAAATCACTGTGAGTTAGGACATTCAGAGATGACCCTGGGAACCTCAAGCCCCCTCTCTCCCCCACAAAAGCCCCTTGTGGCCCCAGGAGGCTCACACTGGAGTGGCAGGGTCCTGTGATGCAGATGGAGACACAGAACCAGGAATCTAGGAGCAGGCCACGTGTCCTCTGGCCACAAGAGCTCGCTTCTCCCAGAAGGTGGGGGTCTGCCAGAGACGCAGTTCCTTCAGACGGAGGACATGGCTACGCAGGGGCGGCAAGTTGGCCCCACCCCAGGCTCCCGAGAGGGAGGCACTGCTGAGTGTCCAGGCAGTGTTAGGATGAGATGTGTGCCTGCATGTGGCTGGAAATGCTAGCCTTCCAGGACATGTGTGTAACATGTGAAAGGTGCACAGAGGAGGCCGGGGAGAAGTCACATGCCTTTCCACCTGCAGCCAGTTTGTATCAGCACAGGTGCGTCCGCCTGCAGCCCTGCAATCCTGGCACCTGACTGCCGTGCGTGTCCCGGCAGGTCTGAAGCGCTGTGTGAACCCCACCCGGTAGGAAGTCACCCATGAGGCGAGCCCCTCTTCTATGGCTTCGTCTAACCCCCGTGCCCAGGGGAAGCTTACAAACCACCAGCTGTGTGCCTTCTAAGCATCCAGGTCAGTGTTTTTTACTAAACTTATGAAGGCGCACAGGTACCAGCAGCCTAAGTTGGGGACATCCTTATCACCCTGAAAAGTGATCTGCCATCACTCCCCAGCCTCCATCAGTCCAGGCACCCAGCCACTTGGGAAAGTACACTCTCCAGGCCCACTTGGACACCCCGAGTCAGGGTGTGGGTCTGGGTCTGACACAGTGTGTTCTGACACCTCGGCAGGGAAATGGTGGGAAACAGCACTGATGGGCAAAGGGCGCCCTGAGGCAGCCTGGAGATGGAGGAGCCGAGGACCAAGGTGACTAAGCCATGAGATCACGATTAAGGGGTCAAAATTCTTCAAATTACTCTGTGAACAGGGTCCTTGAGCCAGGTACTGAGATTCCATTCATTTATGCATTTCTTATAGTAGGTAACTTGCATAAAGATGAAGCTTTTTAATGTAGAATAAACTCAGTTTTATAAAGATGTCAAACCTACAAAGATTCTCCCCTTCACCATTATTTTGTTTCAATTTTAGACCCTCTTTACAAAACTCTTTGTCTTTCATATCAAGTTCCAAAGTTTATTAATTTACATCTAAATTACAATAAAACACCCTAAGTGCTGTACCTCCCAAACCAACACATTTCCATCCTTATAAAAGCCAAATGAGTTCATCATAATTAATGCTATAGAACAAACCCTGCATAATAATAATTAACCACATATTGTTAAGTGCTATCAAAAATGCATGGCATTTAATTAGCTAAAAACAACATTCTCTGTATATTACAAAATGAGCTAATGGTCTTCCTGGGATGATCATTCTTCAGCAGGAAGTACTTCTGCTAACAGTCTTTTAATGTATTTATTAGTACTTCAATAATATTGAAGCAGTGCGCTAGCAATTTAGTTTAAATATTCCATTTCAATTAAACATTTGACCCCTTTGAACTCTCTGGAATTCTCAAATTAGGGATTGGTTTGTAATTATGCCATTTGAGGGTACAGTATAATATAATAACTCGAGAGTTTTATTGTTTTAGGACCTAATGGAGTTGTTCTGTATAATGAAAAATTTCCAGCATTTCAGTGCTGATTCCCTGGAGGGTGGGGACCAGTCACAATGTCAGTCAAGGTCATGAGAGGAAAATTTGGTGATAGCTGATACACAGGCAAAAACTCAAGCTCAGCAAACTTGTGTTCTGCTCCCAAGCCTGTCACTAACTCACGATGTTTCCTTAGGAAAACCTTTCTCTCCTCTAAGCATCTTCTTTTACGAAATGAGATAATATTGCCTGATTCATTTCACCTCCCAAAGCTCCCATGAGATTATACTAGTCTAAAATTTATATGTAAATGACTCTCTGCTAATTGGTGATAAGAATAACTTTAGTAAAATGTAGGATTATGACATAATCTTTTATGGGAAGAATTATCATGATTCTCATTTTTATTCTGGAAAGAAAATGAAACTTCGTAAAGACTGTCATGTTGGATTTGCATTTATATTGGCCTTTAAAAGCCATAGTGGCAACTACTACCTATAAATAAATAACAGAGCTGTGTATTTAAGTACAAGGTTTTGAATAAATAAGCGTACAGCAAAATCTGCTGAATGTCTGTGGAACAAAATGGCAGTTGTGGATCATATGTTGTATTTTCTTTCCTAAAACATTGTGTTCGTTTTCCATTGGTGGTGATGCTTTAGTCACTAAGTCATGTCCAACTCTTCCAATCTCATGGACTGTAGCCCTCCAGGCTCCTCTGTCCATGGACTCTCCAGGCAAGTATACTGGATCGAGTTGTCATTTCCTTCTTCAGGGATTTCCCTACCCAGAGATGGAATCTGCATCTCTGCATTGCAGGCAGTCTCCTGCATTGCAGACTGATTCTTTACCACTATCATAATCTAAATTTGATATGGGTGGGAATCTGTGTGTGATCCATCCTGCAGGAAAATTCCTCCCTGTTTGTGAACCTGTGAAACTAGAAAACAAGTTACCGACCTTCAAAATACCATGATGTAATGAGGATCAAGTACCAGTTATAGACATTTTGGTTCAAAAGGAAGAAAAGGAAGGTAAAAAAAAGGTGTCACTGATCCCAAGCAATTTCAACACTCACTAGCCTGTGAGATCTGGAATCAGCCCTCTGCCTCTCAGGGGCCTGCATTCTGAGTTCTTTTTCTTTTCTCACGAACAAAAGCACTGAGTAGCTGTGTTAGTCTGCACCCTGTCTGTCCAGCCTTCTTTCACTTCATACGCTCTCTGTTCCTCCTGGACGAAGCTGGCAGTGCTTTTGCTGAAATAAGATTTTTGAGACTGTGGATCACCCACGTATGTCACGGTGACTCAGTCCATTAGACCAGAGGGTCGTCCAGAGTTTCCTGCGCAGCACCACCCTATCCTGGGCTCTTGCTGAGACGCCTGAGGGACAGTGCAGTCAGCTCGCTGGCTGTTCTCCGGTTTGGCTGGAGGGCTCTCTATGTCACACCCTGAATCTCTTCAAAGAGCCTTCTGTGTGACTACCTACTCTGACCTTTTGATCCTTCTAAGGTATTAACAGATGGTCTAGCCCCACCCTTGACTTTCCTCTAGAACACTCTTCTGTGTGTGCATCTCTTAATTTGGTGTGTTTTGTAATCTGGATGGGCTGAGAATGTCCCAAAACAGTTCTCCCCTCAATTCATCTTTTCCTTCTTGCATTTTACTGCTGTACACTTTGCTTGCAAGTCTCTTCAGCTAAATGTCTAGTTTTATCATTCTACTTGTTACGCAACTGCAAGACACAGTTCCACTGGGCTTTGGCCCCTGTGTGATGAGGTTCTCCCTTCCTCCCTGAGCTCCTTCTGAGCCTTCATGGACAGCCTCCCCCCATTCAGATTTCTACTGGCAATCCGGGAGCCCCTACTGGCTACATCCTCAGAGTTCCTGTTTCTACAGATAATCTGCTCAGCACACCTACAACACATTGTTCTAGTGTGCATCCCCCACCATCCTCCAAACTCCTACACTGATTCTAAATCCACATTTTCAGGGGTTTGTCACAGCAGCACTTCATTTTCAAGGCAAAGATTTTGAGTTATTCTCTAAGTAGCCTGGGCATAAGAGTCCACCATTATCAATTATTATAAATAATATTATATATCGGGCTTCCCAGGTGGCTCAGTGGTAAAGAATCTGCCTGCCAATGCAGGAGACATGGGTTCGATCCCTTTTTCTTTTCTCACAAAAGATAGCACATGCTTTCTCCTGTCCAGCCTTCTTTCATTTCATACACTCTCTATTCCTCTTGGACAAAGCTGTCAGTGCTTTTGCTGATATAAGGTTCTTGAGACTCCGTAGATCACCCATGTATGTCTTCCCTCTAGGGAAGATCACCTAGAGGAGGAAATGGCAACCCACTCCAGTTTTCTTGCCAGGAAAATATCATGAACAGAGGAACCTAGCGGACTAGAGTCCATGAGGCCACTTTGAGTCAGACACAACTGAGCACACATGCACTGCTTATCCTTAGTATATATGATAATCTTATTTTTATGAAAACGTGACTACATTGCTACACAGAAGACAAGATTCCAACTGGGCCTTTCTCTGCAGAATCATTGAGGGTCTCTGCGGTCTGGTATGAAACACAGCCTCTTGCTGGGCTTCGATGTGTTGGTCCATCCAAACATCGACTCCCTGGTTAAGACCCGTCGATAATTGTTTACTAAGTGTTTAGACAACTGAGACGATGGAGAACCCAGAACTGGCTTGCCCTCCTCCAGCTGTTTCTGCAGGGGCTTTTCTGCTGGTCCACCTATATCTGCAGGACACACACGTACACCTAAGTCAACGTGGCTCTTCACTTTTAGGTGCTTTCCTGTTTCTCAGGTCAACTCATTTTTAATTGACTTTGATTGAATGTGCAAGAGCCAATTTCAGTCTGCTGGCTGCCAGGTCTGTGCTGTGAAAGTTTTGACAGAAGTTGAGCCCTCTGGGCCCACATGCAGCCCCCGCATGGCCCCGCCCCCCAGGCGGCCCCACCTCACAGATCCGGAAATACCCTCTGAGTTTCCCATCCTTGGTGGGAAGTCACCCACCGCTGAGCAGTGAGTTCTGCTGAGGTCACATAGCTGCAGATGACTTAGGAAACTGAGTGTGTCAGGAAAAAATGAGAAATAAAAGAATGAACATGGTAGGATGCTAATGATGGAAACCTACAAAATCTACACTCAGAAATATTGAGGGGGATCTTACAGTAAGATGTGGACAGTTGACGTGTTTTGCCGGCAGAATTGGTCATCTTTTTTGCTTTATGGATCCTTAAATTCTCCCTAAGAAAAGTATTTTGTATTAGAGATTTTTTTGAAAACCAGCACCATGCTGGCTGCCGGTGGAGTCCTGCCTCGCCTGGAAGCTAGCCAGCACCTCTGTCCCCAGGGACCACCCACCCAGCAGTGCTGAAGGACCCCAGCCCACGGGGAGCAGCTCAGGCAGCCTCCCTCCTGTCCCCTCCCTCACCAGCTCCCAGTTACTCCATGAGGACGTGACTCTGGAAACACACCACGGTCTGTGACAAAGCGGGTGTGACCCACAGGCCCAGAGATTTCTCAAGAAGACACCTACTTTCAGGCACACTCCTGGGCGCCCCTCCTGCCACCCTGGGGCTCCCCATCCCCACAGCCTGGGGGCAGCTGGGGACCCTGCAGGCAGACAGGTGGCCCAGAGCACCCAGCACCTGCAGAAGGCAGGGCCAGGCAAGAGAGGCCTGCAGCCTCGGGGAGGCCAGGGGACCATCCAGATAGCACAACTGACCATGGCCTGCCTCTCTAACGTTGTGAATTTGAAATCGCTTACTTTGAACATTCAAGTCATAGATTCGACATTACAAACCTCTACCCCTACACACCAAGGCAATACTTACTCAACTGCATCATTAAGTAAAAGTGAAAACTGTGTAAAACAAACCTCACTCCAACCAGAGTTATAGGAAAATGAGGCATCGTCTGGCGAGAAGCACAGCAAGTTCATGTTAGAAAGGGCCTTGAAGATGGTTCAGATTCTGTGTTTCCGGTGAGAACACGATGTCCCAGGTGGAGAGTGGTATGTGAGGCCAGGAGGGTGGTCAAGCCCCCAAGATTGTAACTCAGATTTCCGGGCCCTGCCCATTCACCCACCAGTGGTGCAACTCCTTCTTTCTCAGAATTCTTTTCCTGAGGCTTACCCTTGTCCTTCCCCGAAGGACCCTCTTCCTGGGTCCCCGCTCCCTAACCTCCCCATCCTGGCCTCACCTCCCCTTCCTCCCCTCTGCCCCTTCTGGTTGGACCACCCTCCTCCTGGCCTGGCGTGGCCGGCTTTCCCACTGTGCTCACCCCCCGGGGGCATCCTTCATCACAGACCTTCCCCCCAGACTTGCCGTTTCCACCGCTTCACTCTGCGGTTTGTCTGTCATTTGTCACACAAGTTCTCAAGCCTCCTTCCTCCTTCCCCGCCACCAACTCACTCCTAACCTGTTTACAATTCACTCTTCTACTCCTATGTGTATAAAGGCTACCTCCTTGCAAGCCCTTTGAGAATGCCAAGTCTAAGTAAGTTGCCTCTGTCCGCCCCCGCCCTGGCCCTCCTGCCCGCGGCCGACGTTCCTACGCGATGCCCTCTGGGCTGCTCAGTGTCCTGGCCCCAAGGAGCCTGTGCACCCTCTTTGCTCCGCCCAGGATGGCGTCTCCTCTGTGTTCCTCACTGGTCTCCATTTTTCTCCTCTCATTCCTCCAGTTCTCCATGCCATCCCTCCCTCACACCCATCTCTCCTCCCGACTGCACTTTTGGTGATCGCGACTCTATTTGTGTGATGTTTCCATCTTTAATAAACACAGTTCACACTAAGTCACAACTTTCTGGATACTGGAAAGTGAATGCACCCCTCACGTTTGTCTTCTTAGTTCTCTCAACCACCCTCTGAGAGGCACGCCATCTTAACCCACTTTTCAGATCAGCAGGCTGAGATTTCCATTGGGAACAGAAGCTCCCTCTCAGACCGGGTTTCTCAGACTCAAGGAGATGTAAGCCATGCCTCGCCCTTCATGGTGAGGGGCCCTAGACACCCTCCCCACCCCCGAGGCTTTCTCCACCTTCCTCCATCTGGGACTCTGGCTTGGCATATACATTTATTCATCACACAGGACAATCTCCCCAACCCCGCCCAATCAAAAGTTCCTTTCTCCTTTCTTTCTTTCCTTGGACTTACTCACTCTTTTACCTGCTTCTTAAAATTGTACATATTCTTCAAGATCTAGCTAAATACTGCCTTCCTAAAAGATTCCTGAATTTAAATCAGAAACTGTTGGTCTTGCCACTAAACCTCTGTGCTAGTCTGCACCTCCTCCCAGCACTTCTCTCCGAACAAAATACGGATTATTTGTTTGAGTTGCTCACCTTCCCTACCAAACTATAAACTTCTCTGAAGGCAGGACTTGTCTGCCGTGTTTTAATACAGCATTCAGCATGTAGAGGGGACTCACTATTTTTTTAATAACTCACTCTGACTCAATGAGAGTCAGAATTCTCCTTTCTTCACCAAGACTCTCTCTACTGTTGGAGAATCACACATAATTTAGTTGTATTACATTTTAAAGAGCATAAAATAAGCTTGCACATAGATATAAACCAAGCTAACCACACACACAGAATAATTATGAAGTCATTAAAACATTCCGCAATCTCAAGAACACATGTCAATAACCCTGCAGAGAGAGGGTCCCTGGCATCTCAGGAGCATGGTCCCGAGAGGGAGTTAATATGCCAGGCAAATCTGAGCAGGTTGGTAATGTGATTTAGCTGTCTTAACTGTGCTGAGTGATTACCTCCACAGATAAAGCAGTAGAAGGGGGAAGAAAACAAAATTACTGCTCTCACATTCGATTCCCTTACGTCTTCCGTGACAGTCATGCGCTTCTGTGTGCATTTTCTATGGTCCATGATTAGCCAGTGCGATGGGGCATTTTCATCTGTAGTTCTGCCCATTAATGAATACAATGGATGCATGTTTTCTCAGCATGTGCCCTGGTGTGGGGAAACTATAAATCTCGAGATCACAGGCAATAGCCAGGCTGACAGTCATCACACAACTGACATCAGAAACATGCATCCTAGAGGAGCCAGCAGAAGGGGTGTGAGGCTGGGCTGTCAGACGTGGCTGACCCTGCAGGCAGGTTGCATCGGCACGAGGGCCCAGGACGTGGCTGCAGGGTGGCCCCTGCCTCTTGTTAGGCGACCGTGGGGTGAAAGGGCAGCATGTCTGAACATCAAACAGCCCACCTTCCAGACAAGTTTGTCTGCTTCCTCTGCTCTTTCTCTCTGTGTTTAAGTCTTTCTGTCTTTTTGTTTAGATGATTTAAACTCCCTGGTTTTAAGTTTCTTCATGTCAAGTGGAAGCAGTAGTAATATTTGGTATATACATACTGACCACTACATGTAAACCGCATTATAAGCCATCCACAGCCACACAAACACTGCTTTTTGTCTCTGTGCATTACTGACAGCCTCTTTGACTTTCTCCAAAATTCTGCTTGTATGTACCTTTATGTGTTTGAACATGAGATAAAACATTAATTTAAAAATGAATTTTGGTTTGTACTCACCAAACCTCAAAACAAAAAAATCCCATAGAATTGTATTTTTAGACAAGTATTCACTGCATATTTTTTAAGATGATTAACAACACGGCTCAACCATTGAAGAGGTATAGCTCTATTTCCTTTTATCTCCTAAAGATGTGCTTGTGTGCTAAGTCACTTCAGTCATGTCCAACTCTTTGTGACCCCATGGACTGTAGCCTGCTAGACTCCTCTGTCCATAGGATTCTCCAGGAAAGAATACTGGAGGGGGTTCCCATTTCCTCCTCCAGAGGATCTTCCCGACCCAGGGATGGAACCTGTGTCTCCTGTGTCTCCTGCATTGTCAGGAGGGTTCTTTACCACTAGCGCCACTGGGAAGCCCCCATTCTCCTCCTAAAGATATCAGAGATTAAACACACGGACAATCTTATTGTTAACTCCTCAAGCCATTCTTTTTTCTCAACTATATTTAAAAACTGACTCTTTAAAAATACTGCTCACCTGGATAAATGAATGTGTTGCAAGTTTTGAACTTTGCCCCTCATCTCATGAGATGAACTCAAAACACCGCAGCCCTGAGGCCCAGAGTCCAATGTTCTGGAGTCTGGGTCACCGCCTCTGTGCACACTGTGTCCCTGAGAAATGGGGACTTCCCCAGTGACAGGTGGCCCAACCAAGGCCGTAACGTGGTCCTTCCAGGGGAGGACACGCCTGCACTTGTTCATTTAACTTCCTGTCCCCTCAAGACAAGTCACGTATGTCACTGAGATGGAGGAGGAGGCAGACGGCAGGACGCTGATCTCGAGCATCCACCTCTGACTTCAGTGACCCAGGCACACTCAGATTGCACTGTGTTTTACATTACTTCTTATGGAAGGCAGGGTGATGATGGTGGATTATGACAGTTCAGCAAACGTATTCTGTAAGAAGAATCTCAGAATCAGGAAGTCCCAACACTCCACAGATACACTTGTTAGCTCTCCCAGAAAAGTATCAGTGGAGTATACAAGTCATTTGATACCTTTGAGTGATTCTCAAATAACGTTTGTTCATGGAACATAAAGGGTGCTTCCTGGAAGGATGGGAAGTCATCCTTTCTCTGAACATTTTTGCCTTTATTCTGCTCACCCAATTCTAGTCTTCTTGGACTTCCCTGGTGGCTCAGACGGTAAAGCGTCTGCCTACAATGCGGGAGACCCAGGTTCAATCCCTGGGTCGGGAATATCTCCTGGAGAAGGAAATGCAACCCACTCCAGTACTCTTGCCTGGAAAATCCCATGGACAGAAAAGCCTGGTAGGCTACAGTCCATGGGGTCGCAAAGAGTCAGACAGGACTGAGCACATACATGTCCAAGAAAACTTGAGGATGAAACCTGCCACTGACTTAGTCCACTCACAATAGGCCCGATGCTACAAGTCCCTGGGTGAACATGGGAGGGTGGGGTGGGGCCTGGGAAGGGGGGTGAGGGGTGAGGTGTGCCTGAGGTGCTGGGAAGCACGCTCCCCTCGGCGCTGGACAGCACGCTCCCCTCGGCGCTGTCGTCAGCAAGGACACAGCTCGTGGGGTGGAGAAATTCAGCAGCTTGCAGTTCCCCTCCCATCTGTCTTCTCTCTGCTGACGTGAGTGACAGGGCCCACCCTGCCCCGTGGGCGTGCCTGAGAGCCTGCTGGGCCCTCTGGGGTGCGTTCTCACCAGAATAAAGGGAGGCAGTGCTGGGGCTGACCCTTCACTGTCTCAGCCTGGAAATCACCTGTGTTTCAGCTTGATTTGGTTCTTCTTTATGTTCTAATGCACTTCACTGCATTCTCTTTTTATCTATTACCCGCAAGACAATTTTTATTCCCTTTTCCTCATATTACTTTCACATTATTAATTTCTTTTTCTTTGAAGTCCCACCCCACTCACAGCCCTCACCACTCAGAGAGTCACTGAAGAGAAAGGAACATATAATCCAAACCCTTCATATTACAAGGGATGTGGTGGTTCAGAGTGGACTGTTTCTGTTAAGATCACAGAGCTGGTCTACAGTCATCTGAGCCCCTGACAGCCCAGTTCATCATTGCTTCCAGAATGTGCAGATTTCACATTGGTGCTTAATCCTGTTGATGTGGATTGCTACATAACATCCAAGAATGATATTGATATTAATTAATATGATATTAATATCCACACCCATGTGCAATTTTGCATCTTAAAAGTAATATGTGTTGATATATGTGGATGCAGACATGTATAGCTTAAAGGTAAAGTGTGCAGTTCTGTGACTTAAGCAGGTAGGTATTTTAAAGACAAGGAAAAAGCCTCTAAGGGGCTAACTCTCCCAGAGCCAAACAACCCAAGTGAAGAAGATGCCCTCACACCCACCTCTCTCGCCTCCAGCCTTCTTCTCCAAGTCTGGTCAGAGCGAGAGGCAGTTCTGGAACCCGTGTCTGTCCAGCCTGCTTCTTGCCATCACTCAAGGGCAGTGCACGTACAGAACAATTAAAAGCATAAACAAGCAGCCCGGAGTCTTAGACCCACAGCCTAGTGCTTTTTTCCAGTTTTATTTACCTGGCTGTGTTGGGTCTTAGTTGCACCATGTGAGATCTTTCATTGCTGTTCAGGGACTCTGTAGCTGTGGTGTGCTGGCTTGATAGTTGAGGCACAAGGGCTTAGTTGCTCCACAGCCTGTGGGATCCTAGTTCTCCAACCAGGGATCAAACCTGTGTCCCCTGCACTGCAAGACAGATTCTTAACCTTTGACCACCAGGGAAGTTCCCCAATTGCTTTCTTAAGGGAATTTGAAATCTTTACTTTTCCATGTCCTGTTCTCCATCTTTGTGACTTAAATTCTGTCATTTGAAATACTCTAACGTGCAGCGTCCAAACCCCTTTTCGACAAACGCCAGTGTTACTGTGAGAACAGGGAAGCATCAGAAGGTGATGACCAAGAAGCGCACATCTTGTTAGCTTTCTCACATGTCAGGCACTCACCCCCGGGGAGGTGTCCTCCGTGGGAGGACAGCAGGAGGGAGACAGCCGGGTCAGAGAGGTGCCGGCTCAGGGAGGACAGCAGGGCAGTGACGCTTCAGAACCACGGTGCTCTCCTCCAGCCAGCGGTGAGGGTGACGTGGAGGAGAGACACGTCTAATGCAGACAATTAAATAATCAATGTGGTAAAACATAGTTTTCTGTTTTCTTTGGACTTTTCAGTATCTTTGGGCAAATACTGTTTCAACAAGCTTTCTCCATGCAGGTTACTCTGTAGGATCTTGAAATGTCTTGCACGTAGGTGAAATTACACAACTGAGCATGAATTTAAAAGCCATGGTTCAGTTCAATGACCCAAAATCTGTGTTTCTTATTACTCCTTGTGTGTTTTCTTCCCTTAACTGGTCAAACACACTTCAATGCACCTTGTGTGATGTTGGTTTGGGTATTGGCATTGTGATTTTGAGATCGACACATAACTCAATGAAATAGAGAGCAAGGAAACAGACCCACACAAATACGCCCAATTAATCATTGACAAATATGAAAAAGCAGTTTGATGGAAGGATAGACTTTCTAACAAATAGCACTGGAGCAACTAAGCATTCAGAGCCAAAACAAATAAATAAATAAACTTCAACCCAAACCTCACACTTTCTAGAAAAATTAACTCAAAATGGATCATGAGACTCAAGTGTAAACCCATAAACTTTAGGAAAAATAGATCAAAGGCAATCTTTAGTATCTAGAACTGAGCAAAAATTTCATAGACTTGCTATCAAAAGCATGACTCACAAAAGGAAAATTTGATAAATTGTATTTTTCAAAATTCTTTAAAACTTTTGTCTCTGAATGATCATATTAAAAGCAGGAAAATACAAGCTACACACTGCAATAAAATGCAAACCACACAGCTGTTCATGGACTAGTATTCAGAATATACAAAGAACTCTCAAAGCTCTATACAAAAATAAGCCAACTAGAAAAGGGAAAAATTATGGGCAGACATTTTACTAAAGAAGATACTCAGATGGCAAATAAGCCCATGAAAAGATTTCCAATCTCTTTATCCATCAGGGAAACGAAAAATTAAATCACAGTAAAGTACAGTGACATACACATCAAAATGATCAAAAAAGTCAGGACAACACCAAACGCTGATGGAAATCAGAGAAACTGGAGTCCTCATAGGCCCTGGTGGGAACAGGAAATGGTTCGGCTGCTCTGGAAAAGCACTTGGCAGTTTTTTACAAAGCTGAACGTGAAACTGTCACATGGCACAGTGATTGCACTCGTGGGCACTTATCCCAGAGATATACAAGGTTATTCTCATGCAAAATCTGCACATGCTTGTTTCTAGAAGTAATACAGCCAAAAACTGGAATCAGCCCAGATGCATTTCAGCAGGTGACCGGATAAACTGTGAGATCTCATGGAACACTATTCAGGAATGACAAGGAAGGAACTGTTGACATATGCGACAACTTAAAGAGAAACTCAGGGTATTACACACCGGAAGAAAACAAATGCTCAAAACAGAGGTGGTGGGACTGCCCTGGTGGTCCGGTGGCTAAGACTCTGTGCTCCAATGCAGGGGATGCAATTTTGATCCCTGGTCAAGGAACTAACATCCCATCTGTTACTCAGCCAAAAAATTAAAATTAAAAAAAAAAAACATTTTAGGTGGTATGTGATGTATTCACTCCTGAAATGACAGGAGGACAGGGGTGGACAACAGACCAGTCATGGCTGGGTTAGCCTGGGGGAGGGGCTGGGAGGATGGAGAGGGTGTGGGGCCCTGGTGGAGGGTACTTGTGTCTGGACCACATCGGTGTGGGCACCCCGCTCGAGACGGGCTGCAGTTCTGTGAGATGCATCCCCTGGGGAAGGTGGCCCCAAGGTCTGTGGTACCTCCTTGTGTTGTTTCTTATGACTGCAGTTACTCTACAATTATCTCAAAATAAAAAGTTTAATTTAAAAAACTTCTAGTAAAAGACTGAACTTTGAGTCAATTCATCAAAGATTAATTTGCCTTAAATCAATGTGGAGAATATCAACCCACTAGTAAACAAATTCATAGAACCAAACCCATGTCTGCAAGCCAGCTGGCAGGATAGATTTTGCTGATGGACCAATTTGCCAAATGATCTCTTCACCAAAGCCTGTTGCTATTAAAAACGTACAAAATATATAGCATGGGCTTTGACTGAAATTACAGAGTGATACCTTGCATTTTATGCAAAGTTATAAATTTCTAGCTTGAGTATTTCACAAACAGAAAGGATTTCATGTATTTTTTTAAGTGCAGGTTAGTTTCTTCTGGGCCATTTTAGATTCAGTCTGCTGCTTTTCTTATTATGGTTAACTCAGGGCTTTATTTGGGGGTCAGGGAGAGAATTCTGCCTTGGGATGTCACCCTGAGATGCTGGGAGGGAGGGGGCAATTCCCGTGTGCCTGCACACACCCATGCACACTTACCCATGCACACACTTCCCACCTTCCTTCCATCTGTCTGGAATGTGCACCGCCTCACGTGTTCAGGGCAGTCTCCACATCATCTTGCTCCCCCTACTTAGCACGGGAAACTGAGGCAGGGAAAGCAACCCCCATCTACACACTGGTGCTGCGCAGGGGAGGACCGGCCTCCGCGAGGTGCTGGTCACTGAGCCAGGCGTCACGGGAGCCTGAGGGCTCTCCACGGTGACCTCTCGCCGGCACCATCGGATTCTGCTCCCTCCGACGTTCTGTCCTGGGTTGTCGATTCCATTGATCACTTATAGAGCTAGAAATGCCGAATGAATGAACACGCATCTCGTGCTTTAAATATTGCGTCCTCAGCAGAACGCCTGTCTCCGCTGCCTCCCAAGGGGTCAGGGCAGCCGTTTGTGCCCAGGGCTGCCTGGCAGGCCGGCCACCTCCATGTCCTGAGAGCAGCAGGGAGCTGCAGGGTCCTCTGTCTGGGGGCCCCGAGGCAGGGGACACAGGAAGACAGGTACATTCAAGGGGGCCAGAAAGGGCGTGACTGTGAGGAAGACCAGAATAACGGCAATGACATTGACAGGTGGCGTGTTCAGGAGACAGGGAGAAGAAACGGCGCGGGAAAGAGAGGGGCAAACTCCAAACCAGGACCATCAGCATCGGGATGGGGGCACAGAAACCACGGGACCCTGGGGCTGGGCACACCCGGCCCATCCCCCAGGTCACGGGTTGGGGGAGGAGCTGGAGGTCCTGGCCCGAGGAGGTCGCAGACCCGGGGTGCCCCGATCTGCCAACGGGGGCTCAGGTAACAGACACGCTTTCTGTCACTGCCTGGAGGCCAGGAGTCCCAGACCAGGGGCTGTGTTCCCTCCAGACACTCTGGAGAGGGTCCTCCCAGCCCCCACCAGCCACTGGCAACCTGGTTCCCAGCTGCGGGTCCCCTGTCTCTGTCCTTGTGGTCACTCAACTCCACCCTGTGAGTCTGACTCCACGTGGACCCAGCTGTGGGCCTGGGGCACCCAAGCCAGTCTGCCTCCTCTGAACTGACCACACTGCTAATGTGGACCTGTTTCCGAATAAGGTCACAGGCTGAGGTTCCGGTGGACAGGATTTGGGGAGACACGATTCACCCCAGTGCCAAGGGCTGTGGGGGAGCAGCAGCCGGGCCACTAGGACCCGGGGGTCATCCCTTATGCCCCCAGCCTCCTATCCCAGGTAACTCTCCATCAGAAGACAAGCAGGACAGAAGCCAGCCTGTGGAGGGGACAATTGAGTGAGCAGCTGCTCTGGTCACTTGGAGGCACGTCTGGAACGTGGACTGGGGCTGGGGCTCACGGGGTGCTCGAGGGCACGGCCGGGAGAGTAGGGGCGGGCCCCTCCTCCCAGAACTGACCTCCTCTCATTTCTCCCTTTGACTCGCATCCTCTCCCGTCTCTCCCAGCTGCTTCCTGGAGCTCGAAGGTGCCAATTGGTCCAAGGAGGGGCCTGAGAGAAGCCCCTGCTTCACCTCCTCCCCAAACGCCGCCTCCCTTGTCACCCGGGGGTCATTTCCCGGCTCAAGCTGGCCACCCCGTGCAGGCCGGCCTGGGGCTCTGCGGCCAGGTTGCAGGTGCCCGGCAGCGGCCCCGTGCAGCCTGCGTCCAGATGCCTCTGTGGCCACGTGGACCCTGGGTCCCCGGCCAGCCCAGGCCACCAGCCACGGCGACGGGCCTCCCAGGCTTGATGTTCTCCTCTTGGCAAGAACGAACCTGGATTTGTGGTTTGAGCGGTTATGGCAGCGCATTAACAAAGAATGTCCTGTTGGAAGCAAGAAGGAAGCATGCCTCTAACTAGCGAAGGTTTCCAGGACCAGGGCCCAGAGCCGGGCGGCTCGTGGGAGACACGACAGGAGCTCCTCTGGGAGAACAAAGACGCGACGGAGAACGCCCCGTTCACATTCAGTGCCCTCTTGATGTGTGCCCAGCATATCTCTTTAATGTTTTTTATTGTCCTTCCTTCAAAGACAGCTCAGTTTAATAGAAATGTTTTACAATTTGCTGAATGTATAATATTGTTTATAGGAGGGAATTATAAAGAACTGATGTATACCAATAAAAATGGCATATTAGGGATTTTTTCTTAATTCTCAAAGAAGAAATAATAACAAAATAATGTCCTCATTATGAGAGTAGGTGGGAAAGAGGAGAGAACAAAGTTAAAATAAAGAAAACAAAATTCCTATAATAACCAAATGCACTAAAATGTGTCTCTTCCCCTTTTAGAGAGGTGAGGTGATAGGGTTTCTGTCTATGAAACCAAATGTTTACAAATATTCAAGCCCATAAATTTGAAGGGAAACTGAATACAGAAAATTCTTGTTAATGCAGTACATTTTCTGGCAATTTTATAGTCCAATTTTCAGTGATTCCCCACAGAACGAATGCAGTTCAAAGGCAATTTTATAAAGTACTTTGCAGATAACTATTATCTGCTAATTATTAGAAATTGCATGTTGTTGTTAATTGCATAAATAAATTGTTTTATCTGAAAGCCATTAAAAAAAGGTTTGGTGTTTGAAGCATATATGGTTTTGATGTTCCTGTATAAAAACGTTAAACTGTTTAACTCTAAAATAATGACATGCTGCTTTTAAGACAATTTCTTAGAGTAATGGATTATGGGGAGGGTGGGGGTAGGGATCCCTAAACATGTATTTTACTTTATATCTGTGAGATACTTCACCTGATTATAAATCTGCACGGGAAGCAAGATTGCAAATATTTACCAAATGTATTAGAACGACATCCCTATGATGCTATAGTTTTTTTTTTTTAATCCTTAGAAAGAAGTTAATATAAACATTTCCTTTTTTTCCCAAAATGGTCTTATTTTTTTTAATGTTCCTTTTTAAAAAAATATATTTCATTCATGATTGGCCATAAGAAGACTATATTTATATGAACAGTTTCCTTTGATTTCCTATGAAATAATTCAGAAGAGGAGTGTAATGGGTACTCTCACAGAATTTGAGGACAGGATGCCTCTGGAATGAGTGGGTGTCTTGGGAGTCCACTCCCCGGGAGGCGCCAGGTGAGGCCCCAGGCGGCCCGGCCGTGGCCCTGACCCTGCCTGCCCAGTGCTGAGTGCCAGAGACCCAGGAGATGAGGAGGAGCAGCCTCGGGGATGCCGACAGGACGAGGGGGAGGCCCCCGTCCACATGGTGTGACAAGGTCCCGGACTCCGGGCACAGCTGTCCCAGGCCCACACCTGCTGAGCACAGAGCTCAGCAATGGCCAGAGAGTGAGAGATGGAGGGCGCTCTGAACCCAACCCTGGGCTGGGTGATGGCAAGGGGAGCAGGAGCGGGCACCCAGAGGCAGCCTCACCCCGTCTGCACAAACCCAGGTCCTCCGGGCTCCAGAAACTGGGTCCTGAGCAGTAAAGACAATGCAGCAGGGAGGCGCAGGGCAGACTGTCTGTGGTCACGAGCCTCCCTCTGTCCTCAGCCCAGAGTCGTTCTTCCCGTGCAGCAGACTCTCAGCAGCACCTTGAACCCAGCGGCTGATTCATAAGCTTCCCAAACACTCAGCTCACCCAGAGGGCACCGTGGTTCCACGCGATGGGACAGCTCCAGAGTCAGGGATCTCTCCTCACCAGTTTATCCACTCAAGTCTTAACTAGTTTGCTGGGACTGCAGTAACCAAGCCCTGCCAATAGGGCAGCTTCAAAAGCAAGGCAGGTTTGTCTCCTCGCAGCTCCGGGTGGTTGGAAGCCTCAGGTGTCAGCCGGCTGGGTTCCCCGAGGCCCTGAGGGAAGCTTCCGCCCGCTCCCTGCCTGGGGGCAGCTGGCTATCTTTGGGGTCCCTCTGCTAGGGAACCACCACCCCAATCCATGTTCTACTCTTCACGAGGTGTCTCTGTGTTCAGATTTCCTGCTTTATATAAACATGGTACAGATGAACTTATTTACAAAGCAGAAATAGTCACAGACGTAGAAACCACACTATGGTTCTATGGCTACTGGGCGGGGGGGGGCGGGCGATGAGGGGATGGATAAATTGAAAGATTGGGACTGACAAATACACAGTACTATATTTGAATAGATAACCAGTAACCAATAAAGACCTACTGCAAAGAGCAGGGAACACTTCAGAATACTTTGAAATAACCTATATGAGAAAAGAATCTAAAAAAGAGTGGATATATGTATAACTGATTCACTTTGCTGTATACTTGAAACTAACACAGTATTGTAAATCAGCTAGACTCCAATAAAAAAAATTCTTTTTTTTTTAAACCTGAATGTAGCAATCACAGTGAATCCAGTCTGACCTCTTCTTAGCTACTTAAGTGCAATAATCTTATTCCCAAAAAAAGTCCCATCGTAAGGGACTGGGTGTTGGAGCTTCAACACTGGAATTTGGGGAGGGTTACAAATCAGTCTTAAACACCGGGAAGGGAAAGTTATCATACAGATGGAAACAAAGCAAGACACAACTCGGCAGGCGTGAACACACCAGTGACCATCAAGGGCTTCTCTGGCCGACGCAGGACATGTACGTATTTCCTTGTCAGCCTGTACCAGATGAGCGAACCAGCTGACTTGAACTAACATGGAAATACCTGCCAACTTACTTCTGAAAACAGACCTATTGAGTTCTGCCTAAACCCATGTGACATGAACCAGCACGAACCGTCTAAGAAGTGCAGAGAGAAGGCCATCGCCCCCCCCATATCAGCCTGGGCAGGACCGTCCGCTGCCCGCCGGGCTCCCATCCTCACTCACCGCGCAAAACCTCCCTGATCTCTAGACCACATGCCCTCCCTCAGCATCGCACCAGGTCCCTGCCTGGAGGCCCCCTAGATGCCTGGGGTCACATCTGTGAGCCCCGCTCCCTCATCAAGAGGGCTCCCTTTCACACTGACCACTCAGGTTGTGGAAAATGTTTCTAAGCAGAAAGAATGGACCTTCGGGGCCCCAGGCCCACAGTGATGCTATTGTTTGATGGACATCAAACGTGGCCTCGGGGTGGTTTTCTCATTTGCTCTCTTCTCCTGAGTTTCTGGAGTCTTCCAGTGTAAGTCTGTGACCAGGAAGTGAACTTCCTCTACTCAGAGTTGCCTCATTAGTCCTCAATTACTTCCTGTCTAAGGAAAAAAAAACCAACAACCCACACACCCAGGAGACAAATAAAGAAAAATAAAGGGTATTAGATCATAAGTAACTACACAGAGAATGAACTTTGAGCTTTTTTAAAAAAACTTGACTTCTAGGCTTCTTGATTTTTTTTTTTTTTAGCTTTGTTTGTTCCGTTACTTGGTTGGTCTTCACTTTTGATTGCTTTGATTTAGTTTGTGTTTGATGGTTTTTGTTTTTTTCTTTTTTAGTTACCCAAACATAAGATGCAAAAGCAGTCATCTCTTACCTGGATGTGTCAGTGCTAAGTCGCTTCAGTCGTGTCCGACTCTTTTGCGACCCCATGGACTGTAGACCACCAGGTTCTTCTGCCCATGGGATTCTCCAGTCAAGAATAATGAAGTGGGTTGCCATTTCCTCCTCCAGGGGATCTTTCCGACCCAGGGATCGAACCCACGTCTCTTACGTCTCCTACATCGGCAGGCAGGTTCTTTACCACTAGCGCCACCTGGGAAGCCCAGTCATTTCTTGGTGTGCCCTAATTGAAGGTAAATTTCATTCATTTCAGTGCAGTCGCTCAGTCGTGTCCGACTCTTTGTGACCCCATGAATCGCAGCACACCAGGCCTCCCTGTCCATCACCAACTCCCAGAGTCTACCCAAACCCATGCCCATCGAGTCGGTGATGCCATCCAGCCATCTCATCCTCTGTCGTCCCCTTCTCCTCTTGCCCCTAGTCCCTCCCAGCATCAGGGTCTTTTCCAATGAGTCAACTCTTCGCATGAGGTGGCCAAAGTACTGGAGTTTCAACTTCAGCATCAGTTCTTCCGATGAACACCCAGGACTGATCTCCTTTAGGATGGACTGGTTGAATCTCTTTGCAGTCCAAGGGACTCTCAGGAGTCTTCTCCAACAACACAGTTCAAAAGCATCAATTTTTTTGGTGCTCAGCTTTCTTCACAGTCCAACTCTCACATCCATACATGACCACTGGAAAAACCATAGCCTTGACCAGATGGACCTTTGTTGGCAAAGTAATGTCTCTGCTTTTTAATATGCTATCTAGGTTGGTCATAACTTTCCTTCCAAGGAGTAAGTGTCTTTTAATTTCATGGCTGCAATCACCATCTGCAGTGATTTTGGAGCCCCCAAAAATAAAGTCTGACACTGTTTCCACTGTCTCCCCATCTATTTCCCATGAGGTGATGGGATCAGATGCCATGATCTTAGTTTTCTGAATGTTAAGCTTTAAGCCAACTTTTTCACTCTCCTCTTTCATTTTCATCAAGAGGCTTTTTAGTTCCTCTTCACTCTCTGCCATAAGGGTGGTGTCATCTGCATATCTGAGGTTATTGATATTTCTCCCAGCAGTCTTGGTTACAGCTTGTGCTTCTTCCAGCCCAGCGTTTCTCATGATGCACTCTGCATATAAGTTAAATAAGCAGGGTGACAATATACAGCCTTGACATACTCCTTTTCCTATTTTTAACCAGTCTGTTGGTCCACGTCCAGTTCTAACTGTCGCTTCCTGATCTGCATACAGGTTTCTCAAGAGGCAGGTCAGGTGGTCTGGTATTCCCATCTCTTTCAGAATTTTCCACAGTTTATTGTGATCCACACAGTCAAAGGCTTTGGCATAGTCAATAAAGCAGAAATAGATGTTTTTCTGGAACTCTCTTGCTTTTTCAATGACCCAGCAGATATTGGTAATTTGATCTCTGGTTCCTCTGCCTTTTCTAAAACCAACTTGAACATCTGGAAGTTTTCGGTTCATGTATTGCTGAAGCCTGGCTTGCAGAATTTTGAGCATTACTTTACTAGCATGTGAGATAAGTGCAATTGTGCAATAGTTTGAGCATTCTTTGGGATTGTCTTTCTCAGGGATTGGAATGAAAACTGACCTTTTCCAGTCCTGTGGCCACTGCTGAGTTTTCCAAATTTGCTGGCATATTGAGTGTAGCACTTTCACAGCATCATCTTTCAGGATTTGAAATAGCTCAACTGGAATTCCATCATATCCACTAGCTTTGTTCATAGTAATGCTTTTTAAGGCCCACTTGACTTCACATTCCAGGATGTCTGGCTCTAGGTGAGTGATCACACCACTGTGATTATCTGGGTCGTGAAGATGTTTTTTGTACAGTTCTTCTGTGTATTCTTGCCACCTCTTCTTAATATCTTCTGCTTCTGTTACGTCCATACCATTTCTGTCCTTTATCGAGCCCATCTTTGCATGAAATGTTCCCTTGGTATCTCTAATTTTCTTGACGAGATCTCTAGTCTGTTCCATTCTGTTGTTTTCCTCTATTTCTTTGCATTGATCGCTGAGGAAGGCTTTCTTACCTCTCCTGGCTATTCTTTGGAACTCTGCATTCAAATGGGAATATCTTTCTTTTTCTCCTTTGCTTTTCGCTTCTCTTCTTTTCACAGCTATTTGTAAGGCCTCCTCAGACAACCATTTTGACTTTTTGCATTTCTTTTCCATGGGGATGGTCTTGATCCCTGTCTCCTGTACAATGTCATGAACCTCTGTCCATAGTTCATCAGGCTCTCTATCAGATCTAGTCCCCTAAATCTATTTCTCACTTCACTGTATAAGGGGGAAATCAAATACCTTATGACTATAAATTTCATTAGGAAAATAAAAAGATTTTCATTTATAGAGAAGACAAGGATGCCATCTCCAGCCCTGGGGGGTGACCTCAGATACTGTTAGAGACCATGGTTTCAGACACTCAGATGTTCAGATGCTTGACCTTCCCTCCAAAGGGCTCTTGGATCTCTTCTTTGAATCAGCTGACAGAGCAAAGCAGGCAGTGGTTGTCATAGAGATTTATCGTAGGAGGAGACCACTTCTTCCTCCGCCACCCAAGGATCTTCAGGAAAATCTGCTCGGGGGGTTGGGGGACAGCGTCGTCTCTGCGGGGGCTCAGCCTTGGGGCCAAGAGCCCCAGACCATCAGGGGGAACTTTCACACCAGCTAGAGGCCCACTGCCCAGGGCTCTCCTCCAGTAAGTATCAGGACTCAGCTGTAGGGCTCAGGCAGTGCGGCTGGTGAGCCGTGGACAGCCATGACCTCAGACCGTGTGGAGCCCACAACCACTCTGGGCAGGCCACGCTTTCACCTTAGGTCAGTAGATGCAGAGGCGGGGTGTGAGGTCAGACCCTCTCTGCGCCCAAGGCAGGTGCTGTCAGCTCCTCAGGACACAGCGTCCCCTCCCCCGTGTCAGACACTGATAATATCCATCTCAGCTAAGTCCAGATCCGGGCCGGGCCCTGCGACTCTCCCCCACGGATCCCTCTGCGCAGGGACCCGGGGTGTGAATCCACAGCGTGGGGCCCATTCCGGCCTCCTGCATGGCTCAGCCTTCAGGGGGCCCCCGCAGGACACCCTCCACCTCCTTCAGCACTGAGATTGGTCCACGTGTGGACGGCCGAGCAGCCTTGTGGGTTCTGGATGCCGGACTCTCGCCTGCTTCCTAGGAGGCCTGGCCGCCCCTGCCCACACGCCCTCCCTGTCCCCTCTGACTCAGGGCTCTTCCCTCCCTGGCTCCCGCCTCCGTCTTAGACCCCCTCGCTCTTCCCCTGCTTCGTCCTCAGCAGGTCAGGGAGGCGTGAAAGCCCATCCATCCTCTCCTCACAGAGGTACAGCCAGACGGCCAGGCCTGAGGGGCCCAGCAGTCACCCCACCTAAAGACATCTCCAGGCCCCAGGCCAGCACATCCTGACGACTTACCTCTCCTGCCGGTGGAGGAAGCCCTTGTTTGCGCTTCCCTCGTCCAGTAAGGTCAGCCCATGCATCCCACCCAGGGAGGGGGTGCAGACCCTCAGCACTTGGCCCCTGGCCTCCAGCTCCGCCACAAACTCAAGGCCAGCTTCACTGAAATGACCCTGGACCCAGGGACAGTCAACCATCAATGTGAGCCCCTGCTGGGGAAGCCTGGGCCTGGGGACTCGGTTCAGGGCAGGGAGGTCCTGCTGGGTCAAGGTACCCCGCCGCCCGGCCGGCAGACTGCCCCCGCCGCGGGCAGAGCAGGAGCGGCAGGGCAGGTCCTTCCCTCGCTCCAGGACGGTGGAGGCTCCAGGTGGACGGGAAAGTGGAGAGGGACCTGCAAGCCTCCTGTTCCGTCCACGAGACGGTGCGGGGTGCGGGCAGGGTCCCCCGGGGTCGGAGGCCCACCCACAGGCCCCCGCCCTCGGCAGCACCGTCCCGGCCTCGAGGGGCCCCAGGGCCTCTGCCTGCCACCCTGCAGTGTCCTGTAGGCTCGGCACCCCTGAGTCCTCCCCCCAGAGGCCCGGCCGAGCCCCGGGCTGCTTGCTTCATGGGGCCTGCCAAAACCGTGTCTCTGGGGGCCTCTCTGAAGCATCAGTCACAGCGGGGAAGAAAGGGCAGGTTCATGATTCATTCACTCCTGAGTCCAGTTCCCACCGCCAACCGGAAGCTCAGAGTGGATTTTTATGGCCGAGACATAAATCCCTGGCAAGCGGGGTCTCCCATAGACAAGCTGTCAGGGGATTCAAGGCCAAGGCAGCCTTGGGTGCAGGGGCCGTTCATTGCAAATGGGTGTCGCCTCCTGCCTCTCCATGAACCTGGAGTCAGGCCTTTGGCAGAGCTTCCGAACGTCACAGTTTTCATCACCAGGCTCAGCAGGGCTTGCCCATTCATGAGTCCACATTCCCAGGTTCTCATTAAGGCACCAGGCAGGTGGGAGGGATGACAACCTGACAGACACAGAGTTTGTTCCACTTTCGACCTGCCGCAGGTGGAGAGGGTGGGATTCTGCTCTCACTACTGCTGGCCCCGACAGAGCAGGGCACAGGGGGCCCCGGGTCCCAGCTCCTCCAGGCGCCCCCGAGGCCTCAGCCCACGTGGCTGAGAGGACGGAGCACAGAGGGGCCGGACCGCCCTGGGGGCGGGAGGCAGAGCCGCTCCGGAAGGCCCGTCCCTTCACCCCGGGGGTGACTTCCCTCGGGGCTGCACCCCCTAGGCCTGGAAGCCCCCAGGCCCTGCGATGAAGCTGCCGCCACTCCAGGGAAACACTTTGCCCTCAGTTTCGGGAAACTTTGCTTCTGCCTCCATAAAAGGGAGCGAGAGGCTGTCTGGCGGAAAGGCCAGACACTGGGCAGCACCCTGGGCAGGTGCTTTCTGGGGGGAAGTCTGTCAGGCCCTAGGCACACCCCCCGGGCCCCATCTATTCCCCATGAAGGCAGGACGAGACCTCCCATGGCTCATGCCCCCAGGAAGGTGATGGGGTCCTGGCCCTGAGGACAGAGTCATCCTCATCCTCTACGCTCTGCACACCAGCGACCTGATCCCCGAAGGCCCACCGGGGCCCCACGGAGCCCGGCGCTCAGACCCCAGGGTGCCTGGGCCTCAGGCACACAAAGCAATACGAGGTAAAGCTCAACAGAGTCCATCCAGATAGACAGGATGGTAGATGCACGGACAACAGGCAGCACATACAGGGGTGGCTGCCCCACATCCGGGGGGAGCGGTGTGGGAACGGACTGACCACCGACCTGCAGTCCAGGTGCCGGGGACAGGGGAGCGTCAGCCCGGCTGAGCGTTCAAACCTCACTCGGCTGGTCTTTTGGCCTCGAGAACTCGCCACGTCTTTGGAGACGCCCAGCTCCTGGGTGCGCGTGGCTCCTGGAGGAAGCGCTGCAGGGCCGTGTTTGTGTTTGGGAGCCCGAGCCTCCATCCTGGGAGCGCGAGCTTCACTCCAGAGACCCAGGATCTAGAATCACGAGGCCCTCACGGCAGGTCTGGAGCAGGAACATCTGCAGCGTCCGCCCGGCGCCAGGCATGGTGTAAGAAGCCCACGCACTGAGTCCCCGGGGCCCTCTGGGGGAAGCTCTAAACCATGCCCACCTGCAGGCGAGGAGGCCAAGTTGCAGAAATTCTCAGGAACCTCTTCAAGGCCACAGACCCCCAGGACAGGGCGTAAGGGGTGCTGAGGGAGAGTCAGACCAGGGTTGGCGAGCTCCGCCAAGTCCATCCGAAACCCTGTCCAGGCCAGTCCAGGGCCCAGCGAGTCAGGGTGGGGGTACACGGGGCAGGGATGTTGTTTGGCCCAAGAGCTGAGCATGGGGTCAGCGTTCCCTGAGAGGCCTGGGGGGGGCAGATGTCCACAGAGGAAACGGGCACAGAAACAGATGTAGGGTGAGCGGAGCTCAGCGGCGGCCCCCACAGTGTCAGCTCCCAATCCTGGAAACTGTAAACAGAAGCTTCTACAGAAACGGGGTCTTTGTGAGCTTGATTAGCTCAAGAGTCTCTGAAGGGGGCCTAGCTGAGGTTATCCGCTGGGCTCTCAGCCGCCACAGGGTCCTGGCAGGAGGGCGGCGACCGCAGAGGAAGGGCTCGGGGTGCTGAGGTCACAGCGAGCAGAGCCCAGAGCACACAGAAACCACTCGCTCCCGCGCTCTTCCCGTGGCTCAGACGGTGGAGAACACACCCGCAAAGCCCCCTCCCCTGCTGGACAGCGCCTCCTCCTCGGCAGACCGGCGGTGGGCAACATGGTCCCCGGTCCTCGGGAGGCCCCCTGCATAATGAAACCTTGATGACGCCGCCTCGGAGCAGAGCGTATTGACCACGGCAGGGCAGACGCATTCATCGTCTTTCTGTCATCACACGAGAGAATCTTTATCTCTCATTAAAAAAGGCCGATAGCTCCCCGTGTCCCGGTGATTATCAGCAACCTGCTCTGACGGCTGAGTGAGCCAGCTCCTGGACCCAGAGAGTAAGTGCAGGTCGGGGAGGGCACCCGAGTAACAGATTCCCAGCAGCACTGGCCTGCCTGGCGGATCCCCTGGTGGGAGAGAGGCCACCCACGGGGCCTGAGGGAGCCGGGAGGAGGGTGCGGGGGGCAGGGCGCCAGGCACCGGGACAGCGGGTGCATCCGACCTGCCTGCAGGACTGAGGCCTGGTCTCTGGGCGCCACCCTCCAGATGCCCAGAAGACACGGCGACAAAAGTACCGCCCAGAGGGGACCCCATGGATTTGGGGGTGGGTCCCTGTCCTCCTCTCCCCCAGCGCCCACCCCCACCCCGGGCCTACGTGAGGGTCATGTGACTGAGACCGTCTCTTGTCTTACACCTGCTCTCAGCACCAGTGTGTGGGTTAATTTTGTTCTGAAGTTGGGGTTTTCTCATGTGTTCCTTTTCATTTCCTTTATTTTCCCAAATGAAATGTCATCCAAACCAGAACAAATTCCCGGAACCTGCAGGATGGAGTTCTTTGCTCTCCTCTGATTGCCAATCTCTAGAATAACGGCCCTGACGCCCCCCGTGTCCCACAGAGGATGGTCCATGCCACCCCCAAAGCCCCCTGCATCCCATAGAATATGGCCCATGTGTACCCCAAAGCCCCATGCATCCCAGAGGATGGCCCATGAACACCCCAAAGCCCCCCGCATCCCACAAAAGACAATCCATGCGCACCCACAAAGCCCCCTGCATCCCACAGAGGATGGTCCATGTGCACTCCAAAACCCCCTGCATCCCACAGGGGATGGTCCATGCACACCCCAAAACCCCTGCATCCACAGAATATGGTCCACGCGCATCCCAAAGCCCCACGCATCCCAAAGCCCCCCGCATCCCACAGAGGATGGTCCATTCACACCCCCAAAGCCCCAGCAGAGGCATGCTGACCACACTCTGAGAGGCCTGAGGCTCCTGAGGCGGGCTTCCCCCAGGTCTGGAGAGTGGACCTGATGGGAGGAAGGAGCAGGGGACAGAGCCGGTCCACCCTGTCCACCCCATCCTCCCCGTCCACCCCGTCCACCCCATCCACCCCTTCCACCCCGTCCTCCCCGTTCTCCCCGTCCACCCCGTTCTCTGCAGCCCACCTCTGGGGCCTGAGTCCAGTCACATCCCCACTTCTCTTTCTCCTCCATCACCTTCCACATGACCCCAGCTCGTAACATTCTGCACATTGAGCATCAGCCCAACACAAACAAAAAGCCCTTTCTCCGGGGCAGAAATCGTGAAAAATCTCTGGCCTCAGAATTTACAGCCACTTTCCCTCAAAATACTTGACATTTCCCCACAATTTCTTAGATATACTCAGTGGGTAAAGTGCGTCATCTCTGTTTGAATTTAACACACAGAATAAGCCATTTTCTCCACTTTAATGTCATCCCCTCGGTAACACGCAGGTCGGGGGCAAAAACGCAAAAACAGCAAATTTGTCAATGGAATGTGCAAAGCTGGTGTAAATTTATCTTGTCCTAATCCCGCGCCTTTCTTCTGTGATTTCTCATATGCATATGGGAGTTTCCCACGTATTGCTTTCTCACACATTTCACTGTCCGGGCCACGGTGGGCCAGGCCGGTCCCTCAGCCCCATCAGGGCAGCCCGGCTTCCCTCCTTCCCTCTTATTAAACTGCAGCCACTCAACTCTGCTCCTCAGGTCATCTTCCCTGAAACCCCAGTGAGCATGGCTCTGTGCCCCTCATCTCCTGAGAGGAGCTCAAACACAGTGGCACCACGACACAGCGTCCAGCATCCCGAATGAGGGTCCAGCGTCCCAAATGGAGAGGAAGGAAGGGCACATCAGTGCCCCCTCCGTCAGACTCATTTCTCCTGTGACACTGTAGATCAGAACCCACGGCCCTGAGGACCCCCACAGGGTGCGTGTTCGTCAGATCCTCATGGAGCCTGGAGCCTGGAGCCCATGAGGGGAGGGAATTGCATCACAGGGATGCAGCTGAAGCAGATTGGGTGCAAGATGCCCCTAAGATCATCTGGAATTTTCACAAACAGCTTTTGTCCAAGAAGCACCCCTATGCCGTCTCACCTGTAACCTCCTCCCTTTTGCTGCAGAAATCCCCCCTCTGTTTTCAGGGGGTGTCAGCTCACCCCAACCCCTTGTCCAACCACACCCCCTCCCCAAGAAGGAAACCCACCAGGAGAACAAGCATCTCCTCCAATTCAGAGTCAGGTATGGGTACTCATCGTGGTCGAGTGTCCTCCAGGTTCACGAAAAGTCAGCCATTTTCCATTCATTTTAACCCCACCTCATCATTGGAAGCATCTCTTTTTAGCAGAAGTGAGCACATCAATCTATTAGAAAAAGAAAACAGCAGTAGTGTGGCTGGCACAGAGTAGGACTGACGGTGAGCAACGCAGAGGGGCAGAGTCCGAGTCGTCAGGAGCAGGTGGGGACAGCATGAGGACTCAGGCCGAGAGGAGGGTCCAGGAAGGATTCCCATCGCCCCTGCCCACCGCGCTCAGGACACGCAGTCCCCCGGGCTCACCCAACCACCTCTGCGACCTGCGGCGTCTAACACGCCAACCCCCGAGTGCCGCGGGAAAACTTTCTCTGGGTAAACATTCACCACCTTCTTCTCAGGCATGTTTCCAAATGTTGATGCTTCTTTCTTTCTATGTATTTATTTATTTTACTTTTATTGAAAAGTGTTACTGTGAAGGCGTTAGTTACTCAGTCATGTCCAATTCTCTGCAACCCCCTGGACCGTAACCCACAAGACGCCTCTGTCCGTGGGATTCTCCAGGTGAGAATACTGGAGTGGGTTGCCATGCCGTCCTCCCCAGAATCTTCCCGACCCAGGTATCAATCCCAAGTCTCCTGCGTTGCACAGGGGCTCTTTACCATCTGAGTCCTCAGTGAAGCACTCCCCACTTTTTACTGAAGTTGATCTATGATGTCAGGTTGGTTTCACATGTACGGCTCAGTGACCCAGTCACACACACACACGTCAGATCCTTTTCCCTCACACGTCATCACAGATTACTGGGTAGACTTCCCTGTGCTGTGCGGCAGGTCCTTTTTGGAGATCTATTTTACGCAGCGATAATTTGTCTCTTCCCCACTTCCCCGTTTGGTGACCGTAAGTCTGTTTCCTGTCTGTGAGTCTGTTTCTGTTTAGGAAACAAATTTGTATGTATTTGCAGCAACTTGGATGGACCTAGAGAAGCTCATACTAAGTGAAGTAAGCCAGAGAAAGACAAATATCATGATATCGCTTACTCATGAAATCGAAATTTCTCACACCCTTCTCTGCAGAGAAGCCAGTGATGCTCAGACGGGCTCACATGTGACACAGCGGAGCCACAGACTTGTCCCAGGTCTGCCTCGTGTCACAGGTCCCGGGGATGGACACGCTGCAGAGGCGTCACTGGGGTGGGGTCACCCCGGGCTTCAGGTCAGCCCGAGGCACTTCTCCCCCAGCTCTGTGTCGCTGTGGGGAGGGACGCACGCCCTCCAGAGACTGCTGACCCACGTCTGGCTCCGGGACCCCCCGTGAGGCGGAGGAGTGGCCACAGGACGGCCTTCAGGTTCAGATCCTGCAGGAGCTGGCGCCGCTGCGGCAGCACATGGACACGCTGAAAAAGACGTTTGAAAAAGACCTTGGTCTCAAGGTCAATTCTGTTGTCATCACTGATGCCATTTACCTTTAACAACAGCAGCGCAGACCTGGGAAAGGCCTTCTTTTGTTGGGTGCTCAGCCTTAAGTTCGTTTCTGCTGCCACCAGCTGATTTTCAGGTGAAGTCCCAGACTACCACGTGTGTTCCCAGCGCGAGGTAGAGATGGACGGCTTTTATAGAGAAAAGAAATGTTCCCTTTTTACCACTAAAGGAAATATTACACCCCCTCCCAATACACACACACACACACACACACACACACAACAAAAAACAGACTCACCGCTTCACAGCCATGAGCTATGAGTGATGGAGACATTTCCAAAATTTGAACTCAAAAGAAAAAGTACATCCCATAGGATAGTAGTTGGTGTTTGTAGACAAACACTCACTTTTCCGAGTAGTTTTCACCCCTATAACACACAGCAGGGTCTCCGCTCGACAGCTGAGCTGTGATGACAAAAATGACAGGCGTGGTTCTCGGAGAGCGGGCCCCAGCCCCCAAGCACGGCCTCCACGTCTCTGGGCGGGGTCCTGCAGCCAGGAGGTCACAGCAGTGCCCCGCTCACCAGGTGATGGGCCCCCAGCAACAGGCGTCAACCCAGGCTGAAAACAGAAAACATGCCAGACGAAAGGGCTGCTCAGAGCGTCATTTGAGACTGACAGGATTTCAAGCATTTCAAGTCCTCAGCATAAGGCCAAGCTCCTGTGAACCTTTCATGATCGTCATGTGATTAGAACTTTAGCACCAACCAGGGTCTGGGGCATATGAGCCTTTCAGTGTATATTTGAGGAATTCAGCATATTCATTACTATCATTATGGTGGGGGTTGCCTCTGAGATCTCCCCCTGGAGACCACACTGAGTTCCTGGACACGGATCAGACACAGTGAGCTGTCACTCTGAGTGCCCAACAGGGACCTCGGAGCACAGAGTCAGCTGCAATTGTAGAAAATGAGAGCCTACCTCAAGACCCCAGAGTCACTGGTCTGAAAGAGGAGGTAAAAAAATCTGAACTTTGCAACGTGAGGATCAGATCCAGCGCAGATAAGCAGAACAGAGGATGTAGCTGTCAACTGTGCTTTGCAAAGACAGAGAGCAAACTCATATTTAATGTCTTCACCGAATAATAAAACACTTACTGAGTATTTGTGAACACGCCAGATCCTGTAATCCTTTGCTCAAAAAGTTGAAGCTCACCTGTTAGTTAGGACACAACTCTGTAGGCAAATAAATAAGATACAATGAAGAAAAGCAGATTTAACACCAAATATTGTGTGGGGTTTTGTCAGGACTGGAAAAGACAGAAAGCTCAGGTCACACCCGGCATGAAGTCAGTGCTGGGGTTGGAGTGCAAGCCCTTGATGGCAGACCACAGGTAGAATGCTGGAAAGGGGAGGGTTTGAGCACCTCTGCTCTCTGGTCAGGCGGCCAGCTGGACAGCGGGCAGAAGAGCGGAAGAAAGGGGTGAGCAGGTCTGCAGACACCCGTGGGGCTTCTGGGGAACAGCCGCTGGGCAGTAGGTGTGGAGTCAGAGCAGGCGAAGTGAAACTGGAAAGTGACTGAGGCAGGCCTGGCACTGGGGTGAGAGCCCCGTCGGGGTGAGCAGATACAAGTCATGTTGAGAGCTGGAGAGAAAGGAGAAAGTGGGGGACTGCGAGACAGCCGAGCACAGAGCCATCCAGTGGCCAGATGGGGCCTGGGCTTAGGCCACGCGAAGGCTCGCCCAGGGCCGGGACCTGCCCTTCCTTCCTGTCCCCATGCCCAGTATGGCCCCTGACTCCCGCCGTCGGCTATAAGGCATTTATATTAAGGTACAAGCAGCTAAGGGCTTCTCCCATGGCTCAGCAGTCAAGAATCCACCTGCAAGGCAGGAGACACAGAAGACTTGGTCAAGAAGCTCCCCTGGAGGAGGAAATGGCAACTCACCCCTGTATTCTTGCCTGAAAAATGCGATGAACAGAGGAGCGTGGTGGGCTACAGTCCATGGGGTCACAGAAAGCTGGACAGGACTGAGCACACACGCACAGAGATAAGCTGGACAAGCCTGCAAGTCTTAGACGCTGAGAAAGTAGAAACTGTGTGCTGAGTGCAGTGAGCAGGCAAAGATGGGGTTGACGGAAGTACAGAAATGTTCTTGTAAGTGTGGTGGTGACTGAGCGTGGCTCTAAGATGGGGAGGAGCAGCGGGACGGGTGTGGGAACCAGAGCCAAGGAGCACCGGGCGTGTTCGCAGGTGAGAGGAGCACAGACCCGGAAACACACGGAACCACCTGAAAATGCTGTGAGCTATGAAGCGAGTCCATGAGGCAGCTGGGTAAAAAGTAAGTCACCAAAGCATTACCATTTCATACGTTATCAGATGAGCAAAATGCTGGAAAAAAATTAATTTATGAGATATTCACAAGATACCTACAGAGAAAACTTTGGAAAGTCTGAGTGTTGTGAAAGAAAATTTTTCTGCATTGAAGCCACAGTTTACTTTTAGATAGACATCCTTTTGAACTGTGGTGTTGGAGAAGACTCTTGAGAGTCCCTTGTACTGCAAGGAGATCCAACCAGTCCATCCTAAAGGAAATCAGTCCTGAACATTCATTGGAAGGACTGATCCTGAAGCTGAAACTCCAATATTTTGGCCACCTGATGAGAAGAACTGACTCACTGGAAAAGACCCTGATGCTGGGAAAGATTGAGAGCAGGAGGAGAAGGGGACAACAGAGGATGAGATGGCTGGATGGCATCACCAACTCAATGGACATGGGTTTGAGTAAACTCTGGGAGTTGGCAATGGACAGGGAGGCCTGGCGTGTTGCAGTCCATGGGGTCAGAGAGAGTCAGACATGACTGAGAGCCTGAACTGAACTGAACTGAGACATCCAAACCAGGAGGGTGTCAATTCTACTTGAATTATTTTAAAATCTTGTGAGATCCTGATAAAACATCCATAAGAGCAAAACCAGAAAACGACACCCATAATGCTGCTGTGGAGAAAAAAGAAGGATTAGAGGCACTCCTCACAGCAGATGCTGAAACACACCACAGTATCAGTGTCACAGCAGCTGAATCAAATGGACGGAGAAATCAATGGCATAGAGCAAGAAACCCCGAGATAGAGCCACATGTCTACATCGGAGTCACAGTATATGATAAAGGTGTCATTTCATATCACAGAGAAAACCAAGGTTCAGTAAGTGCCCCAGGGACATGGAGGCCCAATCCAAGAAAACAAAGTTTGGTTCCTACCTTTCAACAGACATCAAAATAAATCCCGTATGGAATATAGCACTAAGTACAAAATAATAGCAAAACAGGATAGTGGAGGAAAATACCAGAAAAGCTTCCTAATCACTGAATGAGGAAGAATGTCTGAGGAAAAAAAAAAACAGAAATCCAGAGGCCGTAAAAGAACAGAGTGATACATTTAACTATGCAAAATAGAAGTTTTCCAATGGCAAAGCACCACCAAACAGGCAAAAAGAGAAGTAAACAGGCAGCATATTTATAACATATATCACAGAGAAAACCCAGCCCCCTTAATGTAAAGAGCTCCTACAAATCAATAAGAGAAAGACTGATGAAATAATGGCAAGCGAGGCAGGAGGTGTGAACAGAAAAGAAATTCAAAAGAAGTAAGAAATAACCCCGAAACACATGGACCAACCTGACTCTATGAGAAATGCAGACTAACACAATAGGGATACAATTTTTCATCCATTAGATTGACAAACATCTAACATTCACTCACACTCAGAAGTCAGAGTTGAGGATGAGGGTCTGATCGGTCACTCAGATACGTGGGTATCCACACAAGCTCTATGGGTAACCTAGCAATGACTGTCAAAACTGGAAATGTGTTTCAATATCTAAAACATACAAGCTTGTGGACCCAACCATCCCACCTGTAGAGGAGCTTCCTGCAGTCACATACCTGTGTGTGACCCAGGGATGCAGGGTCATCTCCAGGACATCTCCGGGGCAGCTCTGCTGCCAGCAGCTCAAGACAGGGTAGCAGTCTAAATGATGCTTTGCAGGAGGTGGCTTAGGAAATGGACGCAACCACTCAAGGCCGGCAGAAGAGAGAACCTCTCCTGAAGGACACACAGGACAGCTAACAGGCTTTGACTTTGGGAAGATGAAAGGGCTCTGGGTAACTTTCATCCCATCTTTAAATGTTGTACCATGACCTTGGATTACCCCTTCACAGAAAAACAGTTTTAAGCAGTAGTATAAGAGGCGGGCCTCGGGAGAAGACAGAGACCATTTCCCAGGCGTTGAAGGCAGGTTTCAGGCGTATTCGCTGGGCAGGTCCCCAGGAGGCTCACTCCTGGGGCATGAAGTCGCTGTGTGGATGGGAGGTGGCTGGGGACCAAGGGTGGGTGGCCAGGTGCGTATGTGCTATGCTGGAGCCTTCCTGTGGGTCCACAGCCAAAGAAACGTCTAAATCCATCAGAGGCCCGGGTTTTTCTCCATGGAAACCAGATCAGCATTATTTTGGGGCCCGGAACCAGGGGTTCCTAGAGGACAGCCAGCTGCCCACCAGCGCTCATAGGCCGAGGCTCCCACCAGCGCTGGGTGTGGGGCTACAGCTCTCCCAGAAGCTGAGGCTCTGTATGACTCACTCAGAGCAGAGCTGGCTCCCCCGACTTTCCTGATCCCCGACTGTCTCCAGGCTCCTGGACGAGACAGCACTGGGATGAGGTCCCTGTCCCCTTTTCCCCGTAATATAACCTGAAAGTTTCATTGAAAATATCAAAGTCAGTGAAAAAACAAACAAAGAATGACCAATTTTAGTCTGGCGTTTCAATCCACATAGAGAAGTAAAAAACACACAAAAAAAATCCTTCCAGTTTCTGAAAACCTAAGAAATATTCTATAGTGAACATCTCACAGGGTCTCTTAGAGGCCCCTAAAAATGGGATTTTAATGAATTGGTTTCTCTGTTCCCAGAGTGTTCATTTAATGTATTTCTCTTTGGTAAAAGGAGAAATATATCACCCATCATAATCTGTCGTCTATAATCTAATTTCACCCTCAATTTATTTGTCTCTGCACCTGAGTAAAATTCTCCCATGGTTATTAATAGATTTCCTAATTGCAACCAGCTTGTAACACAGTAGCAAACACAGTAGCAGCTGATCAAGAGAATTCAAACTGTGTGGATCCATGTTGGTCCAGCAGAAGCCAATTGTGTAGACATTGATACAGGATGGATGCAGAGGATTAGATGCAAACTCGGGGAGGTGATATAGACAGATGCAAAGGAACCCGCAGGTGCAGATACAGGTGTGCATATTGATGTCGACACAGATGCAGCATACAAGCACATCTCATTTTGCTGCAATTTCCTTTTGCACTTTGCAGATACTACACTTTTTCACCTGCTGAAGGTTTGCGACTTTGCGTCCAGCAAGTCTACGGGCACCATTTTTCCAACAGCATCTGCTCACTCCATATCTCTGTGTCATATTTGGTAATTCTGTCAATATTTCAAACTTGTTCACTATTGTTATAATTGTTCTGGTGATCTATGATCAGTGACTGATGTTGCTATTGCGAGAAGATCACAACTCACTGAAGGCTCAGATGGCGGTTAGCATTTTTAGCAGCAAAATATTTTTAGTTAAGGCACATCCATTGTTTTTACAGACATAGTGCTATTACACATTTAATAGACCACAGTCTTAGTGTAAACATAACTTTCATAAGCCCTAGAAAGCCAAAAGATTGTGTGATTTGCTTTATTTCAATGTTCACGTCGTTGCCATGGTCTGGAAGTAAAACCAAAAGATCTCCCAGGGGAGCCTGAAGGTGGACATGGGTATGAGTTTAGGTTAGGATATGGGAATAGATGATGGGGATGGAGACAGGAGTGCAGACGCAGGTGGAGATGGAGGTTTGGGTTAGCGATCAGGGCTTCCCTGGTAGCTCAGGAGGCAAAGAATCCACCTGCAGTGCGGGAGAGCCAGGTTCGGTCCCTGTGTCGGGGAGATCCCCTGGAGAAGGAAATGGCAAGCCACTCCAGTACCCTTGCCTGGAGAATTCCATGGACGGAGGAGACTGGTGGGCTACAGTCCATGGGGTGGAAAGAGTCAGTCACGACTGAGCAACTAACATTTTCACTTTCATCGATGTCAGTATGGATGCCAGGGACAGACACATGACTGAGTGACTGAGCGTGCACACACACATATATCTGTACAGATAACACACTTAGATGATGTGAAGGTACACACAGATGACACACGCGTGGACGGGTGCACATGCAGGGAGAGATGATACAGATGATACACGTAAATGTGGATACAAGAATAGATGCTGGAGGTGGAGATGTAGACATACATGTGGACACAGAGATGCAGGTAGATTTGCAACTCTGATCAGTTTCCGTAGTGTTGCAAGGCCCGCCCGGAGGAATCTCGGTCCCTGACAGCCGTCACTCTTGTGACCCTGAACACACGCTGTTTCCCTCTGCTCTTGCTGCCTCGGGCCGTCATCTCTGCAACGTTAAAGCCCAGCCAGTGGTGCTCACACAAGCTTCAGTCCAGTGAAGCAGCCCATCCCTCTCGCTTCCCCGGTGTGTCTGTCGGGAAAGGGGGTCCCAGGCATCTTAGGGTCAGCTTCTAGAAACACGGAGGGTGGCAATACCAGGACCCAAATGCAGCCGGTCACAGCCCTGCTGTTTTCATCTGTAAGAAAAGCAGACCAATTCATAGAAGACCCTTTTTATTGACAAATTTTCAGAGTTCTGGAGAGGCAGTGAGAGAAGATGAGGGAGCATGGACACCCCTACTTCACAGAGGGGGTGGCGTGTGACCCAAATCGATCCCATCCAGGGAGCAACTGAGCATGGGTTCCATGAGGCCGTGAGGTGCCCACCTCCCTCCAAATCTCCAGGCTTGGAGACTTGGACCTCCAGTGACCTCCAGGTCACTCCTTGTCACCCGCGGTGTACACACACGTCCTCAGCTCAGAACATCTGCCACTGGGGCCACAGCTGCTGTGTAGACAGTCAGGCTGGTGCGTGCAAATTCCTCATCTCCACTTCCTTCCTTATCTCTGCCACCACGTCCCCTCCAGACACACAAGACACACACAGCAGGCACCACACACACACCCAATACACATGTAACTACTCACAATTACACACACACAAAACACACACAAATGCACACACATTTAGCAGCTTCTCCAAACAATGGGAAATACCTGTTTGTATAAGTTCATCTCTGAACAGTAAATTAGCAAAAGTGTATATGGATGAGGCTGACACACTTTAATTTTACAACTAAAGAAACTTTCCAAATACCACAGTTTCACACAGTTTTTATCTTCTTAATTTTTTCCAGCTTACTGAGATATAATCAACAAATAAAAGTTATGCATATTCATGCAACAACATGATGTTTTGTGTACACATTCTATAATGATAACCACAATCAAGCTAATTAACACATTCACCACCTCACATAGTTACCATTTGTGTGTATGTGTGTGCTTGTGTGTGGGTCATGAGAATGATTAAGATCTACTTTCTTATCAAATTTCAAGTGCGCGGTACATTATTATTGACAGTCACCATGATGCACGTTAGATCTCCAGAACCTACTCCTAACTAAAAGTTTGTGCCCTTTGAGCATCTAATGTTAGCTTAAAATTGGATAGAATTGTGATATGAACTTTGTCTTCCCCTTCCTCATTTTCTGCTCCCTGCAAGGAAAAAAGGACACTTGGCTAATTTATTATTTCTCTATAGAAGGCCTCTTTCTATCAATTACTATTTGTGTATTTGAGTATGTGTATGTATATATTCAGATTTGATAGATGATAGATAGATAAATGATTGGTAGATGGATGAATGGATGCCCAAATGGATGGACGGATGGACAGACAGACAGATGGATACTGAGACAAGTGATAGATAGAAAGACTCCTTCATAGCTATGGTAATAAATCTTCCTACACATTAATTTGACTTATAATGTAGAAAATGCCAAAGTTCTGGAAACTACTCAGGCACAGAGAAATTCAAATAGTAAACCAGTTTATTTTGTGCTGCACCTACCTTTTTTTCCAGGCATATTCCAGTAAAGAAGTTAATTTGACAATGGTATGAAACACAGAAGAGAAATTGGCAAACAGCATGAGTAATGACTAACAAGTTGCAAATTAAACACCAAGCCGATAAGCATCATGTAGAAGAAGCAGAATATATCAAAATTTGCTGCGCCTCTAGGGATGGGCTAAATTTGCTGTGCCATATAAAACAGCGCTATTAACACGTCATTGCAAGATTTCCTCCTGGAGGAGATGACTTTGGTGAATGTGGATGTGTTTTCAGCACAACTGTTCAAGTGCAGAGAAGCCCAGGAGCACAGGATGCAATTTAGCAAGTAGCCGCCTCTCATCCACGCCCACGATGGCCCTGACTGGGAGCAAACTGGAGGGTCCGAACTCCGTGTCCCGGGAAGAGGCCACCTGCTGGTCTGATTGCTCAGATGAGACCTATTCCTCTTTATTAATCGTAGATGGAGCTGGAATCAGCAAGTCACTCTGGAAAATACGCTCATCTTGATACATAAGAAGCTAGCAATGAAGAGAGATGGCTTCAGTCTTTCCTTTTCTTTAAACTTCAAACTTGGTCTCAGTATATGAAAAATGCCACCCAAAATTTGGCTGCATCCCAAAACAAATGAAAAGTCATTTCCTTGGGAGAAAAATGCATAGCCATTTACAGGGTTGAATTCTTCAAAGAGATTTGTGTTCCTAAACAGACAAATTGCCTAAGTTCAGAAATATATCAATAAATAAAGCATACATCCTCTGGAAATGGATGGGAAGACTGAAACACAGATTTCTAAGAAAAATATGATGAATGATGAGAAATATGATATGAATAGGATTAGATGTCTATTTCAAATTTATTTCTAGGAGTAGCAAGTAAAAAATATAGGTTTAATTCTCGATTAAACCTTCTTAATCTAATCCTTAATATATCAAGACATTCTTAACCTAATTCTCAGTATACCAAGACATACCTAATACCCACTTCTCAGGATTGTTCTCAGGGTTAAATGAACGAACATGTATAAATCACCAAGACTAGAACCTGTTACATAGCTGGTGGAAATAAATGAAACTTGAGAAACTTTCAAATATGAACTTCTGTGGTTTGAGCTTAGTAAAGAATCACGAGAAAGGCTCCAGGAGAACTCGGGACGCCCTGGTGAATTATATCCTTTATCGGAGACTGAGTTCCTTCTCTTAGGACTATGATGAGGCAAAG